>NC_079196.1:214910821-215003321 GCF_029499605.1 Hyla sarda | reverse complement strand
TCCTTACTAATGGGGTGACACACTGTAACAAACCTCCTCCTCATGTAATCTCCTTACTACTGTGGTGACACACTGTAACAAACCGCCTCCTCATGTAATCCCCTTACTACTGGGGTGACACACTGTTACAAATCCCCTCCTCATGTAATCACCTTACTACTGGGGTGACACACTGTAACAAACTGCCTCCTCATGTAATCCCCTTACTACTGGGGTGACACACTGTTACAAATCCCCTCCTCATGTAATCTCCTTACTACTGGGATGACACACTGTAACAAACCTCCTCCTCATGTAATCACCTTACTACTGGGGTGACACACTGTAACAAACCCCCTCCTCATGTAATCTCCTTACTACTGAGGTGACACACTGTAGCAAACCTCCTCCTCATGTAATCACCTTACTACTGGGGTGACACACTGTTACAAATCCCCTCCTCATGTAATCTCCTTACTACTGGGGTGACACACTGTAACAAACCTCCTCCTCATGTAATCACCTTACTACTGGGGTGACACACTGTAACAAACCTCCTCCTCTTGTAATCTCCTTACTACTGTGATGACACACTGTAACAAACATACATTATAGAAACGGTGGTGCTGGCAGGGCGGGTGCTTCGGATGAGCGGCGGGTGCCTCAGATGCTGGCTGGCTACTGACTTTTTTTTTTGCAGTGGTCAGATCCGCACCCCATCAAGAGGGCGCTCTAGGCAGCTGCCTATTTTGGGCCAAAGACCCTATGGATCCGGTTCCGAAGTTAATATCCCGGATTATTGGATGGTCATAGACATGTTAGTAGATGACCCCCCAATGCTCTATACACTGGTGCTGAATAACGTCCCAGGGTTATTATTTATTCTATGGAACTCTGCGGTTCGCCCAGTTTTCCTCTCAGACACTTTCCCACAGTCCAGAATAACACTGATGGCAAAAAGTCACATCAAAGTGGCTATTTCTGAATGGGAGGTGGCGTACGCTCGCTCGGCCCTGGGGATCTCTTCCCAGGACGGTTTAAAACATTTGGGACCTCATAAAAACATCTCGGCTGAGAGCGCAGGGAATTTTTACCATCTGTTTCATCCATCTCCATGTCGTGGATGCTAGGACGTTTTTCCTTCATTACGCTTTAACCCCTGGTATATAGACTTTGCCGTATACATTATGTGGTTATAGACACCAGGTAGTGGTCGCCTAAATTCATTTGAATGCCTCAATGGCCGCTAACTGGTCCACGACTGTGCCGCCATGTTGGATTTTGCTATCTATTACCCGTTTCTTACACATGAAAAATAGGCCGCACCACCACCGTGCCATCTAAATGACTGAAAAGGCCCATTTTTCTATTACCTATAAATAACAGCAATAACCTTGATTTATATGGCGACAACAGCAGTGTTTTCCGAAAAGTGTACCTCATGCTGTTGCACAACTACAACTCCCAGCATGCCCGGACAGCCGTCGGCTGTCCGGGCATACTGGGAGTTGTAGTTTTGCAACTGCTGGAGGCACACCGTTCAGAAAACAACCCCCCCCCCCCCTCCCCATCAACTCCTAGCATGCAGTTTTGCAACAGCTGAAGGCACCCTGGTTGGGAAACACTGGTCTGGCATTTCATTTTTCCTCTAACTCTCATTTACCATCTGGCCACAGTGTTTTTAGCCCAAAAAGACCACCCTAAAAGAAAGTCGCCATGTTAGAATGTCTACAGTCAGGGCCTTATGACCTAGTTGCCCTTAGCAACTAACCAAAGTTTCACTTTCACTTTCCCAGACCAGTGTAAAAAACAACCAATCAGAGCTAAGCTTATATTTTTTTATTTTACTTTTTTAAATGCATTAGAAAAATTTAACAAGATCTCTGATTGGTTGCCAGGGGAAATAAGACCACATTGTATTGGAAACAATATGGACACCTATATGTTCACATATTTTCGGTCTTTCGTTTCCTTTCCCATCACCTCGTCTGGTAACATTGTAAAAATCAGGTAAGTCGCCATGTAAGAGAGTCTACAGTCAGGGCCTTATGACCTAGTTGCCCCTAGCAACTAACCAAAGTTTCGCTTTCACTTTCCCAGATTAGTGTAGAAAACAACCAATCAGAGCTAAGCTTCTATTTTATTTTATATATATATATATATATATATATATATATATATATATATATATATTTATAATGCACTAGAAAGATTAAACAAGTTCTCTGATTGGTTGCCAGGGGAAATAAGACCACACTCTATTGGAAACAAAATGGACGCCTATATGTTTACATATTTTCGGTCTTTCGTTTTCTTTCCCATCACCTCGTCTGGTAACATTGTAAAAATCAGGTAAGTCGCCATGTAAGAGAGTCTACAGTCAGGGCCTTATGACCTAGTTGCCCCTAGCAACTAACCAAAGTTTCGCTTTCACTTTCCCAGATTAGTGTAGAAAACAACCAATCAGAGCTAAGCTTCTATTTTATTTTTATATATATATATATATATATATATATATATATTTTTATAATGCACTAGAAAGATTAAACAAGTTCTCTGATTGGTTGCCAGGGGAAATAAGACCACACTCTATTGGAAACAAAATGGACGCCTATATGTTTACATATTTTCGGTCTTTCGTTTCCTTTCCCACCGCCTCGTCTGGTAACATTGTAAAAACCCTAATAAAATCCTTCAGGGTTTTTATTTTATCATCATCCATATGGCGGCTGAACTCCACGGAGATGCTGCTTTGTTTACCAGCCAACTGCTGTCGGGGCATGCTGGGAGTTGTAGTTTTGCAACCGCTGGAGGCACGCTGTTTGGAAAACTCTGCGACAACATATTCCACCGCACTTCACACGTACGTACGTTACATGTACAAGCAAAAAAATCAAGCATTAAAAGTTGCCAGTTTGGGTAAAACTTATACATATTATACTAAATGTGGGTAAGGTCAAGATTTAGGGAGGCCTCCGGGGGCCAAAACATTGTTTGTAGCCCCCTCCTATCTACTAATGGAAGGAGAGAGAATAGTTTAGAAAAACTACCCTAATAATATTGCCATATAGTACTCAAATGATACTGCAGTACAATGCACAAATATTAGAGCCAGACAGTACTTAAATAATAGAACCATGAAGCCTTAACAATAATGGTGCCATACAGTGTCCAAGGAACAGTAATATAGTGCTAAATAATACAAGTGCCCCTGTATTTCCATATAGGATAAGTTAAAGGGATATTCCGGGCAAAAACATCTTATCCCCTATCCAAAGGATTCTATGCGGGGCTGCGTCTCCAGTTTCGGAAACCTCAGGGTTTCCAGGACTGGGGACGTGACATTATGCCACGCCCCCTCCATTCATGTCTATGGGAGGGGGCGTGGCTGCTGCCACGCCCCCTCCCATAAACATGAATGGAGGGGGCGTGGCGTGACATCACGTCCCGCAAAAAATGCGTGTGCTGCAGGGAGATCGCGGGGGTCCCAGCAGCGGGCCCACCGCAATCAGACATCTTATCTCCTATCCTTTGGATTGGGGATAAGATGTTTTTGCCGGGAATACCCCTTTAAATAACACCGGCATATAAGACTTAAATAATACCGCCAAATAGTGGTGCCATATGCAAGGAATGGTAATATAGTGCTAAATAATAATAGTGCCCCTGTATTTCCTTATATGAGTAGTTAATTAACACCACAAAAAATCCTTAAATAATACAGCCAAATAGTGCCTAATAATGGTGCCATTGAAGTGCCAAGATAATAGTCTTTAGCACCAAAAGAACAGCTTGACCTTAGAGATTGACCTTTGGGCCCTACTTTATAGGAAGTCTGTTAAAAATCCTTGTATACTTGTGTTTTTCTAACCTAGAAACAGGCGTCATCATTTTTGCTACAAAAATAATAATAATAATAAAAAAAATCCTTGTTCCATGCTCTTGGGATGTGAGTGGCGGTGTACATCTTGCTAACGGTTTGACAGCGCTAATTAATTTCTCACAATGAGTCTGACGACCGTAAAACGCTGGGAAAAACTGAATACAAGGAGCGTTTCCTCTTCTCCTAATGATTTACGGCGTCAGACTCATTGCGTCCTAGACTTACCATATTGTAAGTGTCTATAGTGTTTATGACTGATACTCATTGTATCCTGAGTTATATCATGTATTATACCCCAGAGCTGCACTCACTATTCTGCTGGTGAGATCACTGTGTACATACATTACATTACTTATCCTGTACTGATTCTGAGTTATATCCTGTATTATACTCCAGAGCTGCACTCACTATTCTGCTGGTGAGATCACTGTGTACATACATTACATTACTTATCCTGTACTGATCCTGAGTTATATCCTGTATTATACCCCAGAGCTGCACTCACTATTCTGCTGGTGGGGTCGCTGTGTACATACATTACATTACTTATCCTGTACTGATCCTGAGTTATATCCTGTATTATACTCCAGAGCTGTACTCACTATTCTGCTGGTGGAGTCACTATGTACATACATTACATTACTTATCCTGTACTGATCCTGAGTTATATCCTGTATTATACTCCAGAGCTGTACTCACTATTCTGCTGGTAAGGTCACTATGTACATACATTACATTACTTATCCTGTACTGATCCTGAGTTATATCCTGTATTATACTCCAGAGCTGTACTCACTATTCTGCTGGTGAGGTCACTGTGTACATACATTACTTATCCTGTACTGATCCTGAGTTATATATCAGACAGGAGGCTCATATCTTATGCATTATTCTTTCTTTAATAATGCCCATAGCAGAACAAAATTCGATAACAATCATTGTAAAGAAAAAACTACAACTCCCAGCAGTCCCGGGGCCACAGCAGCCACTCCTCGTCTGTAGCCCCTATATAAGGACTGCCCACATATGGATCCTCCTCTTTCTTTCTGCTCATGGCAGAGCATACAAGCTAAGTACTACCTGTGATTAATACTTTATATTTTCCTTAATTGTACCTATTATACATATTGTGTGTGTTGGGAGAAGATATTCGCGATTATCTTCTCCCATTCGCATTCTATGCGATTTTTTACTCCGTTTAGGACACGCTAATTCTCATTACTCCGCTTTCCATTCCTCCCCCCCCCCTCTCCCGGCGCCATTTTTACCTTCTTCTCCTAGGTTCTGCGCTTCGCGCGCGCGGGATAGGGGCGGATCTTCGCGTGCCGGCCGCTTTTCTTCGCGGCCTACTCGCTGAGAGGGGCGGAGCTTTTCCTTTCGTCATTGGACCGCGCTCCGGCGCCGTCCAATCAATACCCAGCCGGACGTAGTCTCGCGAGACTTCGTCCCCGGGTACTAGGACTCTCGGGCTCACCTCCCACCGCTGCGTCAGTGCAACGCTAGCGGTGTGGAGGACGGAGCCTGTACCAGCACTTCCCCTGTCACATATCGTAGGTAGATCCCAGGAATTTATTCCTTCCCCTCATCTACCTCCCTCTCTTCCCAGTTAACCTCAGAGATTTCAGGAATTTATTCCTCCCCCTCACTAGTCCTCAGATTAACTAGTTAGTTACTATGGCTGAGGAACCCTCATCTGTCCCCAATGGAGGGGAGAGCTCTTTAGACTCGGCCCAATTTATGACCGCCAACCAAATACAAGACTTAATTAATAAGTCTGTTCAGGCGGCTTTGGCCTCCGCCATGGTGACCTCTGGACCACTACCAGCGGTATCCTGTGTGTCTGTCCCGCCATTCCAAGGCGGTGAACCGCCAATTAAGAAGGGAAAGGTTTCCCATAAAAGGAAACACACATTGGCGGCATCTGACTCCCCGGCAGGGGAAGATAATAATGTGCTCCAGGCAGCCCCTACCCCGGCCTGCCAACCCCAGCATCCATCAGACTCCACTCGACCCCTGGGCCTCAGGGAGTTACATGAGAAGAGGCACAGATCCGCTAGACGGAACAAACCCGACTCTTACGTGGATTCCTCTGACGAGGATTCGTCGGGATCATCCAGCGAGTCTGACGACTTTAATTCAAACCCTAATATCGAGGATGCTGGGGATACGGCGTTCGACACCGACGCCAACCCTGTTACACAGGGCACTGTGATCCTAGACTCCCTAGGTGAACCCCTTTTTCACCCTGATTCCATATCTCACCCACGATCGGGTGAATGGTCCCCTCTCCCTCACGTGACCCAGTATGTGGAGCTCTGGGCTCGTAAGTCCCTAGACAGGGCCAGCCGTAACAAGCTGAGAGCTGAGTGTCCCAGGCCCTTTATTCCCAATAAAGTTGTGGCAACCCCCGAAGTTGACCCTATTTTGATGAAATACCTGATGAAATCGGGTAAATTCCCTAAGAAGGGAATAGAACGCTCATTTAAAACTATCCAGGAGCGTATCTTAGACTTAATGGGCCCTCTCACTAAGATACTCAACCTGTCTGAGCAGGCCGCATCGACAGATCAGCCCGTCGATACCCGTCAACTACGGGGGTGGGCCCAGAGGGCCATATGCTTGGCAGGTACGGCCAACACCACCTGCTCGACTGAACGTCGTAGGTCGATCCTTATGCGCCTCGACCCGCAGCTGTCCCACCTTGCTGAAACTGAGTCTGGACCTGCAGCAGCAGGAATGCTATTTGGGGACAACTTGATGAAAGACATCAACAGGTTTGTCGGCCTGTTTACAGGGCTGGATAAAGCCCAAACCTCATTAAAGAGATCGGGGGCGAATAAGCTTTTTCCTCGGGCCGGCAGAGGTAGAGGCCGATCTGCCGGCCGCACCCCCTCCTATAGGCCACAAGGCAGACCCTCTGCCCAATACCAGTACCCTCAGGCTCCTCCGTCCTACACTGTCCCAATGGCACAACCGTCGCCTTTCTTCCCTCCCAGAGGTCGACCTTGGCGCGGACGTGGCGGACGCGGATATCCCCGTTCCCGTCCAACTACCGGTAAGTGTGCCAGATATTCCACATGCTCACATCCCTGTGGGGGGGCGCCTGATGTATTTTTCCCACGCCTGGTCTGCGATCACGGCAGACGCGTGGATCCTACAGACAGTAGCGGGATTTCACATAGAACTCCAATCTCTACCGGTCCTGGGTATACATCCAGCCCCTATCCGTTTTTCACAACACAACATGTCGCTCATAGACGACGAGATTCAAGATCTCCTGTCCAAGCAGGCGATCCGAGAGATCGACCCTTCTTCCCTGGGTTTCGTAAGCAACCTTTTCCTAGTGAAGAAAAAAGGGGGCGGTTACCGTCCGGTCATAAACCTTCGGGAACTAAACCAACATGTCACGTATCGCCATTTCAAGATGGAGGGAATCCACTCCCTTCGCGATTTGTTACAACCAGGCGATTGGCTGGCGAAGGTGGATTTGAAGGACGCTTACCTCACCGTCCCTATCCACCAAGGTTCCCAACACCTTCTTCGTTTCCTCTGGAGGAACCACATGTGGCAATTTACTTGCCTCCCGTTCGGCCTATCATCAGCTCCGTGGTGCTTCACCAAACTGATGAAACCAGTGGTGGCATCCTTGAGGAGCAGAGGGGTCCGTCTGATCATCTATCTGGACGACCTCCTCATCATGGCCCGCTCCAAATCGCAAGCTTCTCTCCACATGTCTTGGACGGTGCTACTTCTGCAGAATCTGGGATTCATAATCAACCGAGAGAAATCGGTTTTGATCCCTCTGCAAGAGATGGAGTTCCTTGGCTTTTTGGTGGACACCAATCAAGCCGTTCTCCGCCTTCCCAAAGCCAAACTGGCCCTGATCCGCAAGGAAATCAGGGCGGTCTTACGCAGAGGGTCCTTATCCTTAAGGGTTCTGGCGCGCTTGGTGGGCCTATTAGCAGCCTCTATCCAAGCCATCTTCCCGGCCCCCTTACATTACAGGGCCCTTCAGAGACTCAAGATTATGCACCTGCGCCAGGGCCTCAGGTATGCGGACGAAATTCCTCTTTGTCCGGCAGCCATCGAGGAGTTACAGTGGTGGCTTCGTCACGCCGTCGAGTGGAACGGCAAAACCATATTCAATTCCTGCCCGGACGTCATCATAGAGTCGGACGCGAGCCGTCTCGGCTGGGGCGCACGGTGCGGGGAGGCTTCCACAGGAGGGACTTGGTCCGCCACAGAGGGCACCCTGCACATCAATGCCTTGGAACTCTTAGCGGCATTTTTTGCCCTCAAGAGCTTCTTGCCACGAGCGTCCAATTGTTGCGTTTTGTTACGCATGGACAACGTGGCGGCGGTCCAATACGTCAACCGCCTTGGGGGCACCAGGTCCAAGATGCTTGCAGATCTTGCCAGGGACTTCTGGCATTTCTGTCTGGATCGCAACATTATCCCGGTGGCGGAATATATTCCGGGGGTCTCCAACACGGTGGCCGACTGGAATTCTCGCTATTTGCTAGACTCCAGCGATTGGCGGCTGGATCGATCAGTTTTTCTACGGTTGAGACAGCTTTGGGGTCCGTTGTGTACGGATCTTTTCGCTTCTCGCCTCAACCATCAATTACCTCGTTTTTTCAGTTGGAGACCGGACCCAGAGGCGTCGGCAGTCGACGCTTTCCGTCTCATCTGGCCCAAGGGAACGCACTACGCATTTCCCCCATTCCAGATGATCTCCAGGGTTCTTCTGCATACGATGAACCAGAAGGCGACGATTGTTCTGATCACCCCCTGGTGGCCCACACAACCGTGGTTCCCTCTCCTTCTGGGGATGGCAGTGGACTACCCCAGACTTCTGCCCCAGTTTCCACAGCTCCTCTCCAACCCGGCCGGGGATCTCCACCCTCTGGTGTTGGAGGGCAACCTTCCTCTCCTAGCGTGGTTGGTTTCGGGGTCCCGGATGCGGACCAGGATCTTTCAAGATCAGCTAGGGATCTCCTCGCCCTGGCCTGGGCCCCCGGGACTAGATCGGCTTATCGATCAGCCTGGAGGCTCTGGGTTCGTTGGTGTGATCAACGACAGATTGATCCCGTACATGCACCTGTGTCCGTAGTGGTGAACTATTTGGCGGATTCCTTTGAGTCCGGCAAATCTTATAGTTCCATCAACGTTTACCGATCGGCTATCGCGGCTTACCATTGCCCAGTGGACTCTTTGCCGGTGGGCAAACACCCACTGGTATGTAGACTGCTGCGTGGCATTAAGTTTACTCGGCCCCCACGGCCGAGATATCAGTCGACCTGGGATGTCTCCAGGTTGCTCGAGATGTTTGTCTCTTGGGAGGACAATGACGATCTCCCCCTAAAACTGCTGTCATATAAACTGACGGTCCTTTTATGTTTGGTGTCTATCAAACGCGTCTCGGACGTGAAGGCTCTGGACATCTCTAGGCGACAATTTTCGCCTCAGGGAGTCAAGTTTTCCGTGGTCCGACGGACCAAGACAGGCATTCACTCGGTTTTTTACCCGTTTTTTCCTGCGCATCCTCGACTTTGTGTGGTTCGTTGCCTACAGGCGTATGAATCGCAGACTGCAGATTTACGGTCTCCGGATTTCTCACAACTTCTTATATCCTATGTCAGACCTCATCATCCGGTGGCGTCCGCTACCTTGGCTCGTTGGGTGCGTTCCGCCATGGATATGGCGGGCATAGACGTCTCCCTGTTTGGAGCTCATTCTTCTAGGGGTGCGATGGCCACTAAAATAGTCACAGCAGGGGGCTCCCTTTCTGACTTGCTCATGGCTGCAGACTGGTCCTCAGAGTCTACCTTTCGCCGGTTCTACTTCAGACCGGAGGACCATGTTTCCATGTCAGTTTTGTAATACTATTTCCGATTTTGTTTCTCTGTCGATACTTATTAGCTTTGAACTTGCATAAGATATGAGCCTCCTGTCTGATATATAAATCGAGATTTTCCTAGCTTGTGACGGAAAATATTAGTTATATGAAGACAGGAGGCGAGTATCTTCCCTCCCTACCCTCCCTGTTATGATTTTTTATTGTCTTTGCAGGATACTGAAGGCGTTGGCTGGTTTCCTGCCTACTACTAACCTGTTGGTTGAGCACTACTGGAGTTCTCTACAGTCCCCGTTGGGACGAAGTTAGGCCGTCGAGTGGCCTCGTTTCCTGAGTTCTGGCCATTCCTGGCCGACGATTGGAGGAGCGATGTGGATGTCTGGCTGGCGTTTCGGCTTCATATGCGGCTCTGATTCGCGTGAAGAAAGAGGAGGATCCATATGTGGGCAGTCCTTATATAGGGGCTACAGACGAGGAGTGGCTGCTGTGGCCCCGGGACTGCTGGGAGTTGTAGTTTTTTCTTTACAATGATTGTTATCGAATTTTGTTCTGCTATGGGCATTATTAAAGAAAGAATAATGCATAAGATACTCGCCTCCTGTCTTCATATAACTAATATTTTCCGTCACAAGCTAGGAAAATCTCGATTTATATCCTGTATTATTCTCCAGAGCTGTACTCACTATTCTGCTGGTAAGGTCACTGTGTACATACATTACATTACTTATCCTGTACTGATCCTGAGTTATATCCTGTATTATACCCCAGAGCTGTACTCACTATTCTGCTGGTGAGATCACTGTGTATATACATTACATTACTTATCCTGTACTGATCCTGAGTTATATCCTGTATTATACTCCAGAGCTGCACACACTATTCTGCTGGTGAGGTCACTGTGTACATACATTACATTACTTATCCTGCACTGATCCTGAGTTATATCCTGTATTATACCCCAGAGCTGTACTCACTATTCTGCTGGTGAGGTCACTGTGTACATACATTACATTACTTATCCTGTACTGATCCTGAGTTGTATCCTGTATTATACCCCAGAGCTGTACTCACTATTCTGCTGGTGAGGTCACTGTGTACATACATTACATTACTTATCCTGTACTGATCCTGAGTTATATCCTGTATTATACTCCAGAGCTGTACTCACTATTCTGCTGGTGAGGTCACTGTGTACATTACATTACTTACCCTGCACTGATCCTGAGTTATATCCTGTATTATACTCCAGAGCTGTACTCACTATTCTGCTGGTGAGGTCACTGTGTACATTCATTACATTACTTATCCTGTACTGATCCTGAGTTATGGTGGTTCACTGGGTTTCTCTGTCTATCAGCGCGGACATTATATGTCATCCAGGGCAGTGATAACAGGCAGTATATATCATGTCACATTACACTGTTTTACCCTCTGCGCTATATTGATTTTCTGCGTGAAAACGTCGTGTAAACACTTTTTTCTGACATTTATGGCTTATAACTAAGCAAACATGCGCCGTCTATCCTAAGAGGCGAGCGCAATTATTCTCGAATCAGATTCATCCTATTATCGATTGTGATCCCGTTTCTTTACTGTATACCTGGCGGTCCTAGGCAACCCTGTGTGAAAATGGCTCATTATTCATGTGTCCTAGATTAATAAGCAGCCGCAGCAGAGATTAATCTGCCGTATGACATCAGGGATTCTGGGCGACCGCGTTATTATACAGATAGAACTATCCCATCCGCCATCGCTAAATCTCCTAATTGACTGGAAAGCCGCATTTGTTCTATCTATATATATATATATATATATATATATATATAAAACTCAATGGCCCTGATTTACTAAAATCCGAGTGTTCTTTCTGGAGTCTTTTAGATTTCACTCCTCCTTTTCTGGGAGCTGATTTACTAATGTGTCGCACGTATCGGTTCATTTTCTGTCGCATGTTTTTTTTTTGTGTCCCACGGCAAAATGTGTCACACATACAGTGGTCCCTCAAGTTACAATATTAATCGGTTCCAGGACGACCACTGTATGTTGAAACCATCGTACGTTGAGATCATAACTCTATGGAAACCTGGTAATTGGTTCTGAAGCCCAAAATGTCATCAAAAATAGGAAAAAGTGAGGATTAAAGAAAAATAAGTAGATAACTAATATAGATAAAGCAAATCCTTACATATAAAAGTAATAAAGATCTGCTGGGAGCTGTAATCAAAGTCTATGTCAGTGTTTCCCAACAAGAGTGCCTCCAGCTGTTGCAGAACTACAACTCCCAGCATGCCCGGACAGCCAGGGCATGTAAAATGGAGCCGCCCTCACCTGGTGTCCAGGAGCAGCTAACCCTGGTACAGGTAAAGAGTACAGAACATGTAATACCTCCCTGTACGGTAGCGGGCGCTACCAGTCAGTACATGCACTTCAGTAATACAGGTAAATAGTACAGAACATGTAATACCAGCCTGTACTGTAGGGGGCCCTACCAGACAGCCAGTCAGTGCATACACTTCAGTAATACAGGTAAAGAGTACAGAACATGTAATACCTCCCTGTACTGTAGGGGGCGCTACCAGACAGCCAGTCAGTGCATACACTTTAGGAATACAGGAGTTTTACCAGTGAATACCCATTCTGATTGGTCGGTTCTTCCGGCCATTGACACGTTTCGCAGATTCCATAGCATTGTATGTTGAGTCTGGTTTCAAGTTACAATGGTCCAGAAAAGATCATTGTATGTTGAAACTATTGTATGTTGAGGCCATTGTAAGTTGAGGGATCACTGTACTCCGAGTTAAAAGAAAAAAAAAATTACATGGGTATAGATTACAAATCATCAATAGCATGTGCCAACAAGCAAAAGACAAGATTTAACGGGAATTAAGCAACAAAATAGAACTAAAAAAATTTTAATGGACTTAGAATATCTAATATAGGAGTTTAAAAGCAAACCCCCCCCCCAAAAAAAAAAAAATTTCAATTAAAGGCATATTTTGAAGCTTTAAATGCATTGGATATTCCAAAAATCTTTGTGTAGAACTGTAAAACAATGAAAAAATTAAATTTAAATAGTTTAAAGGGGTACTCCAGTGAAAAACTTTTTTTTATTTAAATCAACTGGTGCCAGAAAGTTGAA
Source organism: Hyla sarda (assembly GCF_029499605.1). Classification (NCBI taxonomy): domain Eukaryota; kingdom Metazoa; phylum Chordata; class Amphibia; order Anura; family Hylidae; genus Hyla; species Hyla sarda. Next base: position 214,990,463 of record NC_079196.1, on the reverse strand, counting down.
CAGATTTGTAAATTACTTCTATTAAAAAATCGTAATCCTTTCTGTACTTATTAGCTGCTGAATACTACAGTGGAAATTCTTTTCCGTTTGAAACACAGAGCTGTCTGCTGACATCACAAGCACAGTGCTCTCTGCTGACATCTCTGTCCATTTTAGGAACTGTCCAGAGTAAAAGGAAATCCCCATAGCAAACATATACTGTTCTGGACAGTTCCTAAAATGGAAAGAGATGACAGCAGAGAGCACTGTGCTCATGATGTCAGCAGAGAGCTCTGTGTTTCAAAAAGAAAAGAATTTCCACTGTAGTATTCAGCAGCTAATAAGTACAGAAAGGATTAAGATTTTTTAATAGAAGTAATTTACAAATCTGTTTAACTTTCTGGCACGAGTTGATTTAAAAAAAAAAGTTTTTCACCGGAGTACCCCTTTAAGCACTCCCCACCACGTTAAGCTGTGTCTTTGCCAAAATCACTCGCTTTTGGTAGTTTTTACACATCCTCTTGGCTGTCGGTTATTCTGTGAGCCAAACTCACACTTTTTCAGGAGTGATTTTGGAAGTACTCCGAGTAATTTCTGCTTTTTGTCGGGAACACACCCATTTTATGGTTAACCACGCCCATTTTCTTGTAATAAAAAAACACTCTGAGTGTTTTCAAAAGTGTAGGTTGTGCGGTGTAAAATTTGGGCGCATAATGGCCCTCATTTACTATTGCCAACCCGACATGTTTGTCGGGATGTGTGCTAGATTGTGTCGCATTGTGCCAGAAATTCTGTCTGCGCCAGATTTTGCGCCAGAATTGAAAAAACCCCGACTAACTCTCCATTTTGCGAAGAAAACCCCAAAAACGGGCATGGCCGCCGGGAAAAGGCTAAAGATATTAACGTGAAACTTGGTCACATGTTACTTATATGTCAACTACAAACATAGAGAGGAACATTTTTGTTTAAAGTCCCATATAAGTCTATGGGAAATATATGTTACTGCATAACTTCCAAACGGCTGGAGATATTTCCATAATACCTGGTACACATATTACTTATATGTCAAATAAAAATATATAGGATAGTTAAATTAACCCTAACCTTCCCCTTAATGTGAAGAATGGGTTTTTTGTTTCAAGTCCCATGCAAGTAAAGGGGATCTCCGGTACCTTACTCCACAGGCTCCGCTTTTCATCTCCTGGTGAGTGTATCAGTCCGGCTTGCAAGCCACACCCTACCCTTTTTGTGTATTGGTCTGGCTTGCAAATCACACCCACTCCCACAAAGCCATGTCCCCTTCTATTTTCGGCTTACAATATCTTCATCACAACCCAGCCCCACCTGAGGACGGGATATGAGGGCGGTATATGAGGACGGGATATGAGGTTGGGATATGAGGTCGGCATATGAGGATGGGATATGAGGAAGGGACATGAGGACGGGATATGAGGTCGGGATATGTGGACGGGATATGAGGTCATGATACGAGGACAGGATATGAGGAGGCGATTTGTGGTAGGGATATGAAGAGGAGATTTGGGGTCAGGATATGAGGACGGGATATGAGGACAAAAGCTTCCTCCTTTGTTGCTTTTCCTCCCCCACAAGGATTAGGTACAAAAAAATGGGCAGCGCCAGGTACTCAACTAGTTACTTATAAATAATAGCAATAATCTAGATTTATATGGCAATAATAGCAGTGTTTTCCAAACAGCGTGCCTCCAGCTGTTGCAAAACTACAACTCCCAGCATGCCCAGCATGTTTTGCAACAGCTAGAAGCACGCTGTTTGGAAAACATTGTGATAACATATTCCGCCGCACTTCATAATACAGAGGTTACATGCAAAATGCAGGCATTAAATGCTAAATTAGGGGAAAGTCAAGATTTGTGGAGACCCCCTGGGACAAAATATTGTTTGTAGCCCCTGTTATTTAGTTTAGTACAACCTCCTTAATAATATTGCCATATAGTACACAAAAGGTACTGTCGTATAATATACAAATAACAGAGGCATACAGTTTTCAAATAATAGAACCATAAAGCCTAAACAATAATGGTGCCATACAATGCCCAAGGAACAGCAACACAGTGCTAAAAAAATCATAGTGCCCATTTTCTTTTCTTGTTTTTTCAAAAGTTTTTTTGAAAGCACTCAAATAACACCGCCATACAGGCCTTAAATAATAGCCAAATAGCGCCCAATAATAATGGTGCCATAGAGTGCCAACATAATATATTCTAAATTGGAGCCATGGAACATTTAAATAATAACAGTGCTCGCTAATAACAGTGCTATACAATGTCCACATAACAGTGCCCAATAATAAAAGCATCACCCAGTGCCCAAATAATAGTGCCTCTGTAGTTCCTCATAATAAAAGCATCACTAAAATAACACAGCCATTCAGTGCCCAAATAACCAAAGCGCCAAATACTGGCCAAAAATAAAAAAGACATTCAGTGTCCACATAATAAAGCCAGTACTCGAAATAATACAGTCATATGGTGCCTAAATAATAACAGTGCCATATAGTGTCCAATTGACAGGGTCTACATACTCTGTAATAATAGTGCCATACATTACCCTATAATAATAGTGCTATACAATACCCTGTCATAGTGCCATACTAAACCCTGTACTAACCATATATTACCCAGTATATTAAAATTAGTGTCATATGATACCCTGTAATAATAGCACCATACATTATCCTGTAATAACAGTGCTACACAATAGCCTGTAATAATAGCACCATACAATACCCTTTCATAATAGCGCCATATTTTGGCCTGCAATAATAGTGCCACACATTATCTGTAATAATGGTGCCATACAATACCCTGTAATATTAGCATCATACAATACCTTGTCATAATAGTGCCATACGATATTCTGTAATATTAGCATCATACAATACCCTGTAATATTTGTGCCATACAATACCCTGTAATATTAGTGCCCCACAATACCCTGTTGTAATAGCACCATACAATACCCTGTAATAATAGTACAATACCCTGTAATAATAGTACAATACCCTGTAATAATAGCACCATAAATTACTTTGTAATAATAGCACTATACAATATCCTGTTATAATAGCACCGTACAATACCCTGTAATAATAGCACTATACAATACCCTGTAACAATAGCACTATACAATACCCTGTATTAATAGCACTATACAATACCCTGTAATAATAGCACTATACAATACCCTGTAATGATAGCACTATACAATACCCTGTAATAATAGCACTATACAATATCCTGTTATAATAGCACTATACAATACCCTGTAATAATAGCACTATACAATACATTGTAATAATAGCACTATACAATACCCTGTAATAATAGCACTATACATTACCCTGTAATAATAGCACTATACAATACCCTGTAATAATAGTACAATACAATACCCTGTAATAATAGCACTATACAATATCCTGTAATAATAGCACTATACATTACCCTGTAATAATAGCACTATACAATACCCTGTAATAATAGCACTATACAATACCCTGTAATAATAGCATTATACAATACCCTGTATTAATAGCACTATACAATACCCTGTAATAATAGCACTATACATTACCCTGTAATAATAGCACTATACAATACCCTGTAATAATAGTACCATACAATACCCTGTAATAATAGCACTATACAATACCCTGTAATAATAGCACTATACAATACCCTGTAATAATAGCACTATACAATACCCTGTAATAATAGCACTATACAATATCCTGTAATAATAGTACAATACAATACCCTGTAATAATAGCACTATACAATACCCTGTAATAAAAGCACTATACAATATCCTGTAATAATAGCACTATACAATACCCTGTATTAATAGCACTATACAATATCCTGTAATGATAGCACTATACAATACCCTGTAATAATAGCACTATACAATACCCTGTAATGATAGCACTATACAATACCCTGTAATAATAGCACTATACAATACCCTGTAATAATAGCACTAAACAATACCCTGTAATAATAGCACTATACAATACCCTGTAATAATAGCACTATACAATACCCTGTAATAATAGCACTATACAATACCCTGTAATAATAGCACTATACAATACCCTGTAATAATAGCACTATACAATACCCTGTAATAATAGCACTATACAATATCCTGTTATAATAGCACTATACAATATCCTGTTATAATAGCACTATACAATACCCTGTAATAATAGCACTATACAATACCCTGTAATAATAGCACTATACAATACCCTGTAATAATAGCACTATACAATACCCTGTTATTATAGCACTATACAATACCCTGTAATAATAGCACTATACAATATCCTGTTATAATAGCACTATACAATACCCTGTAATAATAGTACAATACAATACCCTGTAATAATAGCACTATACAATACCCTGTAATAAAAGCACTATACAATATCCTGTAATAATAGCACTATACAATACCCTGTAATAATAGCACTATACAATACCCTGTAATAATAGCACTATACAATACCCTGTAATGATAGTACTATACAATACCCTGTAATGATAGCACCATATGTTACCCTGTAATGATAGCACTATACAATACCCTGTAATAATAGCACTATACAATACCCTGTAATAATAGCACTATACAATACCCTGTAATAATAGCACTATACAATACCCTGTAATAATAGCACTATACAATACCCTGTAATAATAGCACTATACAATACCCTGTAATGATAGCACCATATGTTACCCTGTAATGATAGCACTATACAATACCCTGTAATGATAGCACCATATGTTACCCTGTAATAATAGCACTATACAATACCCTGTAATAATAGCACTATACAATACCCTGTAATAATAGCACTATACAATACCCTGTAATAATAGCACTATACAATACCCTGTAATAATAGCACTATACAATACCCTGTAATAATAGAACTATACAATATCCTGTAATAATAGTACAATACAATACCCTGTAATAATAGCACTATACAATACCCTGTAATAATAGCACTATACAATACCCTGTAATAATAGTACAATACAATACCCTGTAATAATAGCACTATACAATACCCTGTAATAATAGCACTATACAATATCCTGTTATAATAGCACTATACAATATCATGTTATAATAGCACTATACAATACCCTGTAATAATAGCACTATACAATACCCTGTAATAATAGCACTATACAATACCCTGTAATGATAGCACTATACAATACCCTGTAATAATAGCACTATACAATACCCTGTAATAATAGCACTATACAATACCCTGTAATAATAGCACTATACAATACCCTGTAATGATAGCACTATGCAATACCCTGTAATAATAGCACTATACAATACCCTGTAATAATAGCACTATACAATACCCTGTAATAACAGTACTATACAATACCCTGTAATAATAGTACCATACAATACCCTGTAATAATAGCACTATACAATACCTTGTAATAATAGAACTATACAATATCCTGTAATAATAGTACAATACAATACCCTGTAATAATAGCACTATACAATACCCTGTGATAATAGTACAATACAATACCCTGTAATAATAGCACTATACTATACCCTGAAATAATAGTACAATACAATACCCTGTAATAATAGCACTATACTATACCCTGTAATAATAGCACTATACAATACCCTGTAATAATAGTACAATACAATACCCTGTAATAATAGCAACATACAATACCCTGTAATAATAGTACTATACAATACCTGTCACGATGCCGGCTGGCAGGTAGTGGATCCTCTGTGCCAGAGAGGGATTGGCGTGGACCGTGCTAGAGGATCGGTTCTAAGTCACTACTGGTTTTCACCAGAGCCCGCCGCAAAGCGGGATGGTCTTGCTGCGGCGGTAGTGACCAGGTCGTATCCCCTAGCAACGGCTCAACCTCTCTGGCTGCTGAAGATAGGCGCGGTACAAGGGAGTAGACAGAAGCAAGGTCGGACGTAGCAGAAGGTCGGGGCAGGCAGCAAGGATCGTAGTCAGGGGCAACGGCAGAAGGTCTGGAATCACAGGCAAGGAACACACAAGGAACGCTTTCACTGGCACTAGGGCAACAAGATCCGGCGAGGGAGTGAAGGGGAAGTGAGGTGATATAGGGAAGTGCACAGGTGTAAACACTAATTGGAACCACTGCACCAATCAGCGGTGCAGTGGCCCTTTAAATCGCAAAGACCCGGCGCGCGCGCGCCCTAGGGAGCGGGGCCGCGCGCGCCGGGACAGAACTGACGGGGAGCGAGTAAGGTACGGGAGCCGGGGTGCGCATCGCGAGCGGGCGCTACCCGCATCGCGAATCGCATCCCGGCCGGAGGTGGTAACGCAGCGCCCCGGGTCCGTGGAACCGACCGGGGCGCTGCAGTGAGGGAAGTGTAGCGAGCGCTCCGGGGAGGAGCGGGGACCCGGAGCGCTCGGCGTAACAGTACCCCCCCCCTTGGGTCTCCCCCTCTTCTTGGGGCCTGAGAACCTGAGGATCAGACTTTTGTCCAGGATATTGTCCTCAGGTTCCCAGGACCTCTCTTCTGGACCACAACCCTCCCAATCCACTAAAAAAAAAGTTCTTCCCCTGACCTTTTTAGAGGCCAAAATCTCTTTAACAGAGAAGATGTCCGAGGAGCCGGAAACAGGAGTGGGAGGAACAGATTTAGGAGAAAAACGGTTGAGGATGAGAGGTTTAAGAAGAGAGACGTGAAAGGCATTAGGGATACGAAGAGAAGGAGGAAGAAGAAGTTTGTAAGAGACAGGATTAATTTGACACAAAACTTTAAAAGGACCAAGATAGCGTGGTCCCAACTTATAGCTCGGGACACGGAAACGGACATATTTAGCGGAGAGCCATACCTTGTCTCCAGGGGAAAAAATGGGAGGAGCTCTTCTTTTCTTATCTGCGAATCTCTTCATGCGAGAAGAAGCCTGTAAGAGAGAATTTTGGGTCTCTTTCCATATGGTGGAAAGATCACGAGAAATTTCATCCACAGCGGGCAGACCAGAGGGCAAGGGGGTAGGGAGGGGGGGAAGAGGGTGACGGCCGTACACCACGAAAAACGGAGATTTGGAGGAAGATTCAGAGATTCTGAAATTATACGAGAATTCGGCCCAAGGTAGAAGATCTGCCCAGTCATCCTGGCGGGAGGAAACAAAATGTCGTAAATAGTCACCCAAGATCTGGTTAATTCTCTCTACTTGTCCATTGGATTGAGGATGGTATGCAGAAGAAAAATTTAATTTAATCTTGAGTTGTTTACAGAGAGCCCTCCAGAATTTAGACACAAATTGGACGCCTCTATCCGAGACGATCTGTGTAGGCAACCCGTGAAGACGAAAAATGTGTACAAAAAATTGTTTAGCCAACTGAGGCGCTGAAGGAAGACCAGGAAGAGGGATGAAATGTGCCATTTTGGAGAATCGATCAACGACCACCCAAATAACAGTGTTGCCATGGGATGGGGGTAAGTCAGTAATAAAATCCATACCAATCAGAGACCAAGGTTGTTCGGGGACAGGTAGAGGATGAAGAAAACCAGCGGGCTTCTGGCGAGGAGTCTTATCCCGGGCACAGATAGTGCAGGCTCGCACAAAGTCCACCACATCAGTCTCTAGAGTCGGCCACCAATAGAAGCGAGAGATGAGTTGCACAGATTTCTTGATGCCCGCATGACCTGCGAGATGGGAGGAGTGACCCCATTTGAGGATCCCAAGGCGTTGGCGTGGAGAAACAAAGGTCTTTCCTGGAGGAGTTTGCCTGATGGAGGCTGGAGAAGTGGAAATCAGGCAGTCAGGAGGAATGATGTGTTGAGGAGAGAGTTCAATTTCAGAGGCATCTGAGGAACGAGAGAGAGCATCGGCCCTAATGTTTTTATCAGCAGGCCGAAAGTGAATTTCAAAATTAAATCGGGCAAAGAACAGAGACCACCTGGCCTGACGAGGATTCAGCCGTTGGGCAGACTGGAGGTAGGAGAGGTTCTTGTGATCGGTGTAAATAATAACTGGAAATCTTGATCCCTCCAGCAGATGCCTCCATTCCTCAAGTGCTAATTTAATGGCTAGAAGCTCTCGATCCCCGATGGAGTAGTTCCTCTCCGCCGGAGAGAAGGTCCTGGAAAAAAAACCACAAGTAACAGCATGCCCGGAAGAGTTTTTTTGTAGAAGGACAGCTCCAGCTCCCACTGAGGAGGCATCAACCTCCAATAGGAAGGGTTTAGATGGGTCAGGTCTGGAGAGCACGGGAGCCGAAGAAAAGGCAGACTTGAGTCGTTTAAAGGCGTCTTCCGCTTGAGGAGGCCAAGACTTGGGATCGGCATTTTTTTTTGTTAAAGCCACAATAGGAGCCACAATGGTAGAAAAATGTGGAATAAATTGCCTGTAATAATTGGCGAACCCCAAAAAACGTTGGATGGCACGGAGTCCGGAGGGGCGTGGCCAATCTAAGACGGCAGAGAGTTTATCTGGGTCCATTTGTAGTCCCTGGCCAGAGACCAAGTATCCTAGAAAAGGAAGAGATTGGCATTCAAACAGACATTTCTCTATTTTGGCATAGAGTTGATTATCACGAAGTCTCTGAAGAACCATACGGACATGCTGGCGGTGTTCTTCAAGATTGGCAGAAAAAATCAGGATATCGTCCAGATATACAACAACACAGGAGTATAGTAGATCACGAAAAATTTCATTAACAAAGTCTTGGAAGACGGCAGGGGCGTTGCATAGACCAAAGGGCATGACCAGATACTCAAAGTGTCCATCTCTGGTGTTAAATGCCGTTTTCCATTCATCCCCCTCTCTGATGCGGATGAGATTATAAGCACCTCTTAAGTCCAGTTTGGTAAAAATATGGGCACCTTGGAGACGATCAAAGAGTTCAGAGATGAGGGGTAGGGGGTAGCGGTTCTTAACCGTGATTTTATTAAGACCGCGGTAGTCAATGCAAGGACGTAGAGAGCCATCTTTTTTGGACACAAAGAAAAATCCGGCTCCGGCAGGAGAGGAGGATTTACGGATAAAGCCCTTTTTTAAATTTTCTTGGACGTATTCAGACATGGCAAGAGTCTCTGGGGCAGAGAGAGGATAAATTCTGCCCCGGGGTGGAGTAGTGCCCGGGAGGAGGTCAATGGGACAATCATAAGGCCTGTGAGGAGGTAGAGTCTCAGCTTGTTTTTTGCAAAAAACGTCCGCAAAGTCCATATAGGCCTTAGGGAGACCGGTTACATGAGGAAGCACAGGGACACGGCAAGGTTTACTGGGAACCGGTTTTAAGCAGTCCTTGGAACAAGAGGGCCCCCAACTCTTGATCTCCCCAGTGGACCAATCCAGGATTGGGGAATGGAGTTGAAGCCAGGGAAGTCCAAGAAGGATTTCAGAAGTGCAATTGGGGAGGACCAACAGTTCAATCCTCTCGTGATGAGATCCGATGCACATTAGAAGGGGCTCCGTGCGGAAACGTATAGTACAGTCCAATCTTTCATTGTTTACACAATTGATGTAGAGGGGTCTGGCGAGACTGGTCACCGGGATGTTGAACCTGTTGACGAGAGAGGCTAAGATGAAATTTCCTGCAGATCCAGAGTCCAAGAAGGCCACAGCAGAGAAGGAGAAGGCAGAGGCAGACATCCGCACAGGCACAGTAAGACGTGGAGAAGCAGAGTAGACATCAAGGACTGTCTCACCTTTGTGCGGAGTCAGCGGACGTCTTTCCAGGCGGGGAGGACGGATAGGACAATCCTTCAGGAAGTGTTCGGTACTAGCACAGTACAGGCAGAGATTCTCCATGCGGCGTCGTGTCCTCTCTTGGGGTGTCAGGCGAGACCGGTCGACCTGCATAGCCTCCACGGCGGAAGGCACAGGAACAGATTGCAGGGGACCAGAGGAGAGAGGAGCCGGGGAGAAGAAACGCCTCGTGCGAACAGAGTCCATATCCTGGCGGAGCTCCTGACGCCGTTCGGAAAAACGCATGTCAATGCGAGTGGCAAGATGGATGAGTTCATGTAGGTTAGCAGGGATTTCTCGTGCGGCCAGAACATCTTTAATGTTGCTGGATAGGCCTTTTTTAAAGGTCGCGCAGAGTGCCTCATTATTCCAGGATAATTCTGAAGCAAGGGTACGGAACTGTACGGCATACTCGCCAACGGAAGAATTACCCTGGACCAGGTTCAACAGGGCAGTCTCAGCAGAAGAGGCTCGGGCAGGTTCCTCAAAGACACTTCGAATTTCCGAGAAGAAGGAGTGTACAGAGGCAGTGACGGGGTCATTGCGGTCCCAGAGCGGTGTGGCCCAAGCCAGGGCTTTTCCAGACAGCAGGCTGACTACGAAAGCCACCTTAGACCTTTCAGTGGGGAACTGGTCCGACATCATCTCCAAGTGTAATGAACATTGGGAAAGAAAGCCACGGCAAAACTTAGAGTCCCCATCAAATTTATCCGGCAAGGATAGTCGTATTCCAGAAGCGGCCACTCGCTGCGGAGGAGGTACAGGAGCTGGCGGAGGAGATGATTGCTGGAGCTGTGGTAGTAACTGTTGTAGCATAACAGTCAGTTGAGACAGCTGTTGGCCTTGTTGCGCAATCTGTTGTGACTGCTGGGCGACCACCGTGGTGAGGTCAGCGACAACTGGCAGAGGAACTTCAGCGGGATCCATGGCCGGATCTACTGTCACGATGCCGGCTGGCAGGTAGTGGATCCTCTGTGCCAGAGAGGGATTGGCGTGGACCGTGCTAGAGGATCGGTTCTAAGTCACTACTGGTTTTCACCAGAGCCCGCCGCAAAGCGGGATGGTCTTGCTGCGGCGGTAGTGACCAGGTCGTATCCCCTAGCAACGGCTCAACCTCTCTGGCTGCTGAAGATAGGCGCGGTACAAGGGAGTAGACAGAAGCAAGGTCGGACGTAGCAGAAGGTCGGGGCAGGCAGCAAGGATCGTAGTCAGGGGCAACGGCAGAAGGTCTGGAATCACAGGCAAGGAACACACAAGGAACGCTTTCACTGGCACTAGGGCAACAAGATCCGGCGAGGGAGTGAAGGGGAAGTGAGGTGATATAGGGAAGTGCACAGGTGTAAACACTAATTGGAACCACTGCACCAATCAGCGGTGCAGTGGCCCTTTAAATCGCAAAGACCCGGCGCGCGCGCGCCCTAGGGAGCGGGGCCGCGCGCGCCGGGACAGAACTGACGGGGAGCGAGTAAGGTACGGGAGCCGGGGTGCGCATCGCGAGCGGGCGCTACCCGCATCGCGAATCGCATCCCGGCCGGAGGTGGTAACGCAGCGCCCCGGGTCCGTGGAACCGACCGGGGCGCTGCAGTGAGGGAAGTGTAGCGAGCGCTCCGGGGAGGAGCGGGGACCCGGAGCGCTCGGCGTAACAATACCCTGTAATAATAGTACTATACAATACCCTGTAATAATAGTACCATACAATACCCTGTAATAATAGCACTATACAATATCCTGTCATAATAGTACAATACAATACCCTGTAATAATAGCACTATACAATACCCTGTAATAATAGAACTATACAATATCCTGTCATAATAGTACAATACAATACCCTGTAATAATAGCACTATACAATACCCTGTAATAATAGCACTATACAATACCCTGTAATAATAGCACTATACAATACCCTGTAATAATAGCACTATACAATACCCTGTAATAATAGAACTATACAATTCCCCTGTAATAATAGCACTATACTATACCCTGTAATAATAGCACTATACAATACCCTGTAATAATAGCACTATACAATACCCTGTAATAATAGCACTATACATTACCCTGTAATAATAGCACTATACAATACCCTGTAATAATAGCACTATACAATACCCTGTAATAATAGCACTATACAATACCTTGTAATAATAGAACTATACAATATCCTGTAATAATAGTACAATACAATACCCTGTAATAATAGCACTATACAATACCCTGTAATAATACCACTATACAATACCTTGTAATAATAGCACTATACAATACCCTGTAATAATAGCACTATACAATACCCTGTAATGATAGCACTATACAATACCCTGTAATAATAGCACTATACAATACCCTGTAATAATAGCACTATACAATACCCTGTAATAATAGCACTATACAATACCCTGTAATAATAGCACTATACAATACCCTGTAATAATAGCACTATACAATACCCTGTAATGATAGCACTATACAATACCCTGTAATAATAGCACTATACAATACCCTGTAATAATAGCACTATACAATACCCTGCAATAATAGCACTATACAATACCCTGTAATAATAGAACTATACAATATCCTGTAATAATAGTACAATACAATACCCTGTAATAATAGCACTATACAATACCTTGTAATAATAGAACTATACAATATCCTGTAATAATAGCACTATACAATACCCTGTAATAATAGCACTATACAATACCCTGCAATAATAGCACTATACAATACCCTGTAATAATAGCACTATACAATACCCTGTATTAATAGCACTATACAATACCCTGTAATAATAGCACTATACAATACCCTGTAATAATAGCACTATACAATACCCTGTAATAATAGAACTATACAATACCCTGTAATAATAGTACAATACAATACCCTGTAATAATAGCACTATACAATACCCTGTAATAATAGCACTATACAATACCCTGTAATAATAGAACTATACAATACCCTGTAATAATAGTACAATACAATACCCTGTAATAATAGCACTATACTATACCCTGTAATAATAGCACTATACAATACCCTGTAATAATAGCAACATACAATACCCTGTAATAATAGCACTATACAATACCCTGTAATAATAGCAACATACAATACCCTGTAATAATAGCACTATACAATACCCTGTAATAATAGCACTATACAATATCCTGTTATAATAGCACTATACAATACCCTGTAATAATAGCACTATACAATACCCTGTAATAATCCCATACAATACTCTGTTGTAATATCGCCATACAGTGTTACATTTTGCTGTGGTGGAGTTCTGGGGATTGGCACAAGTCCATGCTGTATACTATACTATAATACTATATACTATAAGTCCATGCTGTATACTATAATACTATATACTATAGGTCCATGCTGTATACTATACTATAATACTATATACTATAAGTCCATGCTGTATACTATACTATAATACTATATAGTATAAGTCCATGCTGTATACTATACTGTAATACTATATACTATAAGTCCATACTGTATACTATACTATTATACTATATGTCCATGCTGTATACTATAATACTATATACTATAAGTCCATGCTGTATACTATACTATACTATAATACTATATACTATAAGTCCATGCTGTATACTATAATACTATATACTATATGTCCATGCTGTATACTATACTATAATACTATATACTATAAGTCCATGCTGTATACTATACTATACTATAATACTATATACTATAAGTCCATGCTGTATACTATACTATAATACTATATGTCCATGCTGTATACTATACTATAATACTATATACTATATGTCCATGCTGTATACTATACTATAATACTATATACTATAAGTCCATGCTGTATACTATACTATAATACTATATGTCCATGCTGTATACTATACTATAATACTATATACTATAAGTCCATGCTGTATACTATACTATAATACTATATGTCCATGCTGTATACTATACTATAATACTATATACTATAAGTCCATGCTGTATACTATACTATAATACTATCTACTATAAGTCCATGCTGTATACTATACTATACTATAAGTTCATGCTGTATACTATACTATACTATACTATAAGTCCATGCTGTATACTATACTATAATACTATATACTATATGTCCGTGCTGTATACTATACTATACTATAATACTATATACTATAAGTCCATGCTGTATACTATACTATAATACTATATACTATAAGTCCATGCTGTATACTATACTATAATACTATATACTATAAGTCCATGCTGTATACTATATACTATAATACTATATACTATAAGTCCATGCTGTATACTATACTATAATACTATATGTCCATGCTGTATACTATATACTATAATACTATATACTATAAGTCCATGCTGTATACTATACTATAATACTATATGTCCATGCTGTATACTATCCTATAATACTATGAGTCTATGCTGTATACTAGGTGTTCTAATAGGAGAGGGCATACAGAGGGTTAAGGTCAGACTATAATGGCTGCTCTCCTATAATAATAGCGGTGATTATACAATGTCTCTACAGCACAGGACACAATTCCCCGTCTATTATAAAGGTTTCCTATTATTATATCACAATGATGAAGGAAACACTGACCCCATATAACTGTAATTACATCATTTATTACCCCAGGCACAGGTCAGGATGATGACCTCTGACCCCTTTGACATGACGCAGAATGGTCAAAAATCGGAATTTGGTTTTAAGGGTTAATAATAAGATTTCCTGCAGGAAAATGCTGAGAAAGCCAATAAACCGCATAGAAGAAAAGAAATCCCTGCACAACCTAAAAACAATGTAAGGATCAGCTTCATATCACTGTACGTGGGAGAGCCGGGCCGGGTATTAGTGACTGGTTGCCAAGGTAACGCCATTACTGCGAAACTTGTGTTCCCCGGACCCTGCCAGGATTCTGATCTGTGACAAGGTAAAAGGGAACTCCAGAGATTCGTTAAGAGGTTCCCCTAGTAACCAGTCAATAGTCACAACGCCATATACACAGCAATATTCTACACGACAAGACGAGACGGCACCCAACATGGATGACAGAGGATTTATCTACTCATCAGTGCCCAACACTAATACTGGGGGTACAGGACACCGACACTTGGGGTACAGGATGATGACACTTGGGGTACAGGATAATGACACTTGGGGTACAGGATAAGGACACTTGGGGTACAGGATGATGACACTTGGGGTACAGGATAATGACACTTGGGGTACAGGATAATAACACTTGGGGTACAGGATAATGACACTTGGGGTACAGGATGATAACACTTGGGGTACAGGATTATAACACTTGGGGTAAAGGATAATGACACTTGGGGTACAGGATAATGACACTTGGGGTACAGGATGATGACACTTGGGGTACAGGATGATGACACTTGGGGTACAGGATGATAACACGGGGTACAGGATGATGACACTTGGGGTACAGGATGATAACACTTGGGGTACAGGATAATAACACTTGGGGTACAGGATGATAACACTTGGGGTACAGGATAATAACACTTGGGGTACAGGATGATAACACTTGGGGTACAGGATAATAACACTTGGGGTACAGGATGATAACACTTGGGGTACAGGATAATGACACTTGGGGTACAGGATAATGACACTTGGGGTACAGGATGATAACACTTGGGGTACAGGATAATAACACTTGGGGTACAGGATAATAACACTTGGGGTACAGGATAATGACACTTGGGGTACAGGATGATAACACTTGGGGTACAGGAATATAACACTTGGGGTACAGGATGATGACACTTGGGGTACAGGATAATGACACTTGGGGTACAGGATAATAACACTTGGGGTACAGGATAATGACACTTGGGGTACAGGATGATAACACTTGGGGTACAGGATTATAACACTTGGGGTAAAGGATAATGACACTTGGGGTACAGGATAATGACACTTGGGGTACAGGATGATAACACTTGGGGTACAGGATGATGACACTTGGGGTACAGGATGATGACACTTGGGGTACAGGATGATGACACTTGGGGTACAGGATGATAACACTTGGGGTACAGGATGATGACACTTGGGGTACAGGATGATAACACTTGGGGTACAGGATAATAACACTTGGGGTACAGGATGATAACACTTGGGGTACAGGATAATAACACTTGGGGTACAGGATGATAACACTTGGGGTACAGGATAATAACACTTGGGGTACAGGATGATAACACTTGGGGTACAGGATAATGACACTTGGGGTACAGGATAATGACACTTGGGGTACAGGATGATAACACTTGGGGTACAGGATAATAACACTTGGGGTACAGGATGATAACACTTGGGGTACAGGATAATAACACTTGGGGTACAGGATGATAACACTTGGGGTACAGGATAATGACACTTGGGGTACAGGATAATGACACTTGGGGTACAGGATGATAACACTTGGGGTACAGGATAATGACACTTGGGGTACAGGATAATGACACTTGGGGTACAGGATGATAACACTTGGGGTACAGGATGATAACACTTGGGGTACAGGATGATGACACTTGGGGTACAGGATAATGACACTTGGGGTACAGGATAATGACACTTGGGGTACAGGATAATGACACTTGGGGTACAGGATGATAACACTTGGGGTACAGGATGATAACACTTGGGGTACAGGATGATAACACTTGGGGTACAGGATGATAATACTGTATATTTGGGTCCATCTTAGGATCGGTAATGTTCTCCTTACAGCCTCTGTTGAGGATTATGAATCATTCTATAGATTTAGCCTTTAGCTCCTTCCATTATATAAGATTGTAAATCTCTCCCGTCAGTATAAAGTCCCTGTTGTCAGTATAAAGTCCCTGTTGTCAGTATAAAGTTCCTGTTGTCAGTATAAAGTCCCTGTTTGTCGTATTCTTCCGTTTCTTCGCTCGCCACTAATACAAGAATGGCCTCCCGCTGGTCATACACACGGTATCCGTCTTAATCTCACTTCCCGAAATGTAAAAAGGGGATTATTCCGTAAGTGGTAGATTGAGGGAGGCTTTGACTATGATGTTAATGGGATCCAGGCCTTGTGTTTCACCGCACATCATTTTTTCTATTATTACAATTTTATCTTCAATTTAGATTCTATTTTATTATGACTTTGGTTACTATGATAGCGGCCATTATGGAAAATCGGAGCCGCTCTTCCAGATCCATCGAGAAGATTACTAGGAATAAATCAATATCTGAGCGATTAATATGGATTAATGATCTAAGTCCATGGCCTATTCGGCTGGCCGGGCATGCTGGGAGTTGTAGTTTTGCAACAGCTGGAGTCACCCTGGTCGGGAAACACTGATTTCAAGGGGTTATCCAGGAAAAACTTTTATACATATAAAAAAAAAAATATATATATATATATATATATATATATATATATATATATAAACTGGCTCCAGAAAGTTAAACAGATTTGTAAATTACTTCTATTAAAAAATCTTCATCCTTTCAGGACTTATGAGCAGCTGAATCTTGAGTTGTTCTTTTCTGTCTAAGTGCTCTCTGATGACACCTGTCTCAGGAACTGTCCAGAGTAGAAACAAATCCCCATAGCAAACCTCTTCTACTCTGTGCAGTTCCCGAGACAAGCAGAGATGTCAGCAGAGAGCACTGTTGTCAGACAGAAAAGAACAACTCATCTTCAGCAGCTGATAATTATTGGAAGGATTAAGATTTTTTAATAGAATTAATTTACAAATCTGTTTAACTTTCTGGAGCCAGTTGATATATATATAATATTTTTTTCCTGGAATACCCCTTTAAAGTATTAATAGATCCCTTGAAAATGAAAAAAAAAAAAAGATATGCAAAATGCACAGAACCTATAGAGTAAAAAGCAATAAGATAAAGACAAAGAAAGATGTAAATTTCCATAGGAGAGCGGCGCAAGTAACGTGTCCCACAGGGATCTCATCTGCCCAATAAGGGCCGCCTGTACCCTCAGTAAATTCCAATCTGACAATTAAACTGGAAAACATGAGATCTGTGGGATATGAGCCTGAAAAGGGTATAAATCTCCCCATTCATCACTACAGGGTTTAGCCGGGATTATGAGACAAATGTATTAATAGCCACCACCGGGGGAATTCAGGTTATTTATATTTTATTTTTTTATTTAATGCGCAATCGACTCCGACTGGGAAAAAACAAACAACTTGGGGGTCATTTACATGCGACTGTCCTCTGGTTAAAATGTCACCTGCCCATCACAGGAGGTCAATACAAAAACCCTAAGTTGATTAGTGGGTTTTGTTATCCGTATAATGGAATACATGGATTTAATTAAACATGGCCTTTATAGATACATCTGTTACTGCTGGTCAATAATCACCGGTCTACTGCCTCCTTATATTCTACAGAAACCTTGGAGACATTCTAAGGCATTTCTGAGGCATAGAACAACAGCTACTAATATACGTGTACTGATCCTGAGTTATATCCTGTATTATACTCCAGAGATGCACTCACTATTCTGCTGGTGGGGTCACTGTATATGTACATTACATTACTTATCCTGTACTGATCCTGAGTTATATCCTGTATTATACTCCAGAGCTGTACTCACTATTCTGCTGGTGAGGTCACTGTGTACATACATTATATTACTTATCCTGTACTGATCCTGAGTTATATCCTGTATTATACTCCAGAGCTGTACTCACTATTCTGCTGGTGAGGTCACTGTGTACATACATTACATTACTTATCCTGTACTGATCCTGAGTTATATCCTGTATTATACCCCAGAGCTGCACTCACTATTCTGCTGGTGAGGTCACTGTGTACATACATTACATTACTTATCCTGTACTGATCCTGAGTTATATCCTGTATTATACTTCAGAGCTGTACTCACTATTCTGCTGGTGAGGTCACTGTGTACATACATTACATTACTTATCCTGTACTGATCCTGAGTTATATCCTGTATTATACCCCAGAGCTGTACTCACTATTCTGCTGGTGAGGTCACTGTGTATATACATTACATTACTTATCCTGTACTGATCCTGAGTTATATCCTGTATTATACTCCAGAGCTGTACTCACTATTCTGCTGGTGAGGTCACTGTGTACATACATTACATTACTTATCCTGTACTGATCCTGAGTTATATCCTGTATTATACTCCAGAGCTGTACTCACTATTCTGCTGGTGAGGTCACTGTGTACATACATTACATTACTTATCCTGTACTGATCCTGAGTTATATCCTGTATTATACCCCAGAGCTGTACTCACTATTCTGCTGGTGAGGTCACTGTGTACATACATTACATTACTTATCCTGTACTGATCCTGAGTTATATCCTGTATTATACTCCAGAGCTGTACTCACTATTCTGCTGGTGAGGTCACTGTGTACATACATTACATTACTTATCCTGTACTGATCCTGAGTTATATCCTGTATTATACTCCAGAGCTGCACTCACTATTCTGCTGGTGAGGTCACTATGTACATACATTACATTACTTATCCTGTACTGATCCTGAGTTATATCCTGTATTATACTCCAGAGCTGTACTCACTATTCTGCTGGTGGGGTAACATACATTACTACCCTGTATCTGTCCAATCCCATAACCTCTATTAATGTACATTGCGGTAACATAAATTGTGAATATTTAAAGAGATACCGCAGTCACTTATTTCACTAGTTGGAACAGGTTATCAGACACATAGAGGACAATGAAAATTCTCAGGGGTTGTAGCAATTTTAACGTCATTAAATTCTATTATGCGTTATGAAGCTTCAATGTTTTATAATAGCAATTATGTCCAGTTGAATGGCGGATGTTTTATATACCATGTTATGCAGCGTTAAAGCTTATGCAGCCATGTCTGTCCAATTACTTTACATTTATAGACTGATCATGTGGTCTGTGACTTGCATATTAACTGCACTGACCCTGGTATTATAAGTTTAAGCCTATGGAGGCCGTAGCTGTCAGGTGGGTGTCCACCCTGGCGATGATCAATCGGCTGTTCATGTATGTGTTCTCAAAGGGCTGCGGCCTACCCCCCCTTGGGCATAAAGAATCATCATCATATTATTATTATTATTATTATTATTATCATTATTATTAATAAACAATAATAATGATGATAATAATAATAATTATTATTTTATTATTATTATTATTAAAGGGGTACTCCAGGAAACACAAATTATCCCCTATCCCAGTGTTTCCCAAACAGTCAGCCTCCAGCTGTTGCAAAACTACAACTCCCAGCATGCCCGGACAGCCAAAGGCTGTCCGGGCAGGCTGGAAGTTGTAGTTTTGCAACAGCTGGAGACACACTGTTTGGAAAACACTTCCCTATCTCTTACAACTCCCAGCATGCCCTGGCTGCGAAAGGCTGTTCGGGCATGCTGGGAGTTGCAGTTTTGCAACAGTGCCTCCAAACAGTGTGCCTCCAGATGTTGCAAAACTATAACTCCCAGGAGGCCCGGACAACATTTGGCTGTCTGGGCATGCTGGGAGTTGTAGTTCTGCAACAGCTGGAGTCCCACTGTTTGGAAAACACTGTTGCAAAACTGCAACTCCCAGCATTTCAGGACTGTGAAAGGCTGCCCGCCCGGCCATGATGGAAGTTGTAGTTGTGCAACAGCTGAAGGCACCCTGTCTAGTCTGCTATTTCATATTTCCCTATTGACACCCAGTTAACATCTGGACGCATCGTTTTTTGGCCCGAAAAAGAACATTCTGAAAGAAAGTCTACAGTCAGGGCCTCATGGCCTAGTTGCCCCTAGCAACTAACTAAAGTTTCACTTTCACTTTCTCAGACCAGTGTAGAAAACAACCAGTCAGAGCTAAGCTTCTATTTTTTAAACTGCACTTGAAAATTAAATAGGGTCTCTGATTGGTTGCCAGGGGCGACCAGGCCACACTCTATTGTAAACAATATGGACACTTATTTGGTTACATATTTGTGGTGTTTAGTTTCCTCTCCCACCACCTCGTCTCCTAACATTGGCAAAATAAAATCATAATAAAATCCTTTGGTTTTTTCTCCCCGTCTCTCAGTCAGAAGCCAGGTGGCGGCTGAACTCCCCGGAGACGCTGCTTTGTTTACCATCCGAGGTCCATGACGGCGGTTGCTGGTGTTAATTACCGGCATGAGGCTCGGCCCGTGCTTGCCGGCACTTGTACGGAAGCTGTTGATTCGCGACCTTTGCTGACATTATGACTAGTCACTTTCGGAAATGTCAAAAGATTGACATTTAAATGGAGGCTGCGCTATACGGTTCACGCATATGAGCACGGCCATACCATAACAACCAGGAACCACCTACAGCAGGCCCTATATGTTAGAGCAGCGTCTGGGAACAATGGCGGGGTCATAGGGTTGGAGGAGGCCTATTGGTGACAAATTTAGAGGAGACCCAACTCAACATGACCTCTATGGACTCATTCAGCTTATGGAAATTCTGCCTGCGGCAGCCTCCCATTGATCTCAATAAAATTCTGCTGCTTAGTTCACACGACGGAAATTCCGTAGAAGAACTTCCGGTATTCAATCTTTCAACAGAATCTGCCAGAGAAGTTAATTTATTTAATAGGACGGCGCAAACTGATGCAGACATAGACGTCTAATCCGGGACATTGTCAATGGCTCATATCCACTGTGGAAATGTATTCCTTGCTGAATTTCCATAATGTGAACATAGACTATAGCAGCCCGATCTGCATGGCCATCTACACTAAAGCGTCTATGGGGGTTGTGGTGACAGTGACTCTCTTGTTCTAGGTTGCCGTTGTGCTCCATCCCATTCTGATCTTTTTTTTTGCGCCGAACAACCTTAAAACGAGTCAGAGTACAACTGACACTACTGGGTCACGGCGGATGCTATTGACTTAAACAGGGTCTGTAGTGGATCCAGTAGTTTTCCAGGGTACATACACTATTGTCCACTAAAATCCAGTTATTATGATGGACCTATTAACAAAGCCCCATATAGCAGAACCCGACAGCAATGTGAGGGAGCCCTTAAACTTCATGTGTGAACATTTCTTCCCCATTGCTCAGCTGGTCGGGGGTCACTGAACAGTCATCAGGGGACCCATGATCCTCTAAGACAGTGGTCTTCAAGCTGTACCCCTCTAGCTGGTGCAAAGCTACAGCTGGGAGTGAGGAAGACCAGTGACTAAACATCATCCATTTACGGTTGCGCGAAACACAAAACTGGATGAAGGGTAAAGGGGGCAATACCAGAGAATGGAGCATTTCCAGCATCTTCTGTATATACTTTGGCTTGAAAACAAACGGCAGTCACATAAAAAACACCCGGCCATAAAGCACCGCACAATGGAATTTACTGGTCCATTTTTTATTCCCTCTGGCACCGAATGTCCAAATAAAACACAGCAGGACCGTCACATTTCATAACTTGTAATGAACTATGAGACATAATTGTTATAACTAGGAGAACCGTACAGGTATTCAGCTATTATTTCAAGTCACAGCCCTCGGCATTGGAAACTTTACAGGGAAAAGAACCCTGTGACTCTCCAGATGCTCGTGAGATCCAATATAGGAGGGTGCCAATATTAGGAGAATTCTGAATGTGGCATCCTACTTCAAAGAATTATTGCACTAAAAGCGACGGCAGGATACATTTAAACAATCTTGTAGCCCAAAAATTGCCCCAAGACTCGCGTGATCACACAGATTCCTGGAGCCCCCATGCTGGAGGTCCCATAGACTTGCATGGGACCTCTAGCATTGGAGTTCCGAAAAAAGTGAGGTCTTTTGTTGGACTCGGATGGATTTTGTTTGTATGTGTGTCCTGTAATTGCGCCTTGATAGATTTGTCTCAAATTTAACGTAATAACACATTAGGGGTGGACACACAACCCTAATAAATTTGGCTGAAATGGGTCAAGCAGAAGGGGATTGTACATCATGAGTATGTCTGAAACAGCCATGCACAAGTCCACTGTATAATACACAGATTTGCAACCATTTCCTGCGCATGCAAGCGCATAGTGTTGCCACCATGTTAGTGCGCATGAGAACAATATCTTTCTTCCAGAACCGGCATATTGTAAGACGGACTTTGTTATTTCATCTTTTAAGCTGCAACATCTGCCACCACATGTGTGCGCATGCATGCAACATCAGAGAACAGACAAATTGTTGCCGATGCGCCTGCGCGTCATGTTTGTGCACGTGCACATGACATCTTTCTTTAAGAATTGTTGAATGGACATTGTTATTCCATTTTTTTTGTTGTGACATCTGCCGCAATGTTTGTTATTCCATCTTTTGAAGTGTGACTTCTGACACCACATTTGTGCGCAGCACATGACAACCCTCTTCACTAACCGACATATTATTGCCGACACGTTTGCGTGCCACGTTTGTGGCCATGCACGTGACATCTCTCTTTGAGAATTGACACGTTACAAAACGGACAATGTTAATCCATCTCTTGAAGTGCAGACATCCAACAATGTCTTGAACGAAAAAGAAATTAACATGCCTTGATAAACCCTTCATATGGATAATCTTCAGGGCCCCAAGGGTCAGGCACAAACTAATATCCAATGGTCCAAGAACTATTTTTGTGTCAAAAAAGCCAGAACCGTTGCCCAACTTCTGGACCTGTGTTCTGTTTATCCCTATGGATGTTCTTATAGTTGCAGACTTCGGTTTACACATTGCTGAATGCATCCAATTTAATTGTGGTAATGAACTTTTTTTTTTTTGTAGAATGCCACCGAGCACCGGGAGCATTTCATCATTTCCTTTTAATGTTCCCCTTTCATCGTCTTTTTAACACGCTTCAAAAGCAGCTTGATGCCTGTTCCTTACTCCGCCGTTTTGCATCAGTGGCCATGTGCTGGGAGATTTAGGGGTAAAAAAAAGATGTCACGTTTTGAAGGTTCTGTCAAACGCTTTGTAGCTGCTGGTTTGTCAGCCAGGAGAAGACTTCCCAGGATAAAAAGCTCCAATTGTGATAAAGCAGCTGTGGTGCAGGTGGACGACCTCCTCCCTCCCTCCTTAATCCCTTAGATGTGGACTGGCAAAAACAATGCCCTAATGGGCCCTCTACCACAGGACGCCTTGACAGGTTTTATTGTCGCTCTCTTACCTCAGGTATATAGAATATCATAACAGCGTTGATGACTGGCACCGTATATACAACAAATCCTTAATGGTTGCTATTTTCAGACCTTCGTCTCAGTTTTGACACATCTCAATGGTGATTTTGAAGGTTTAGTGTTCACGGGCCCCTCATAAATCAGATATGAGAAACATGATGGTCAATGTTTTACAAGCTGCCGGCTTTGTGCACTTATTTATTTCAATGTACGACTGGACAAGTGTAAGGTTTCATAAAGGGATGGAGTGACCATTCAGGCAATAAACCCACTGGACCATGACTATTAGGGCCTAACAGATACTTTTAATATTCCCAACAATAGACATATAACATTTCCTAAACTCTCTGAGGTAGTAAATCTATTGGAAAACAGGGGTCGTGTTCCCCCGTTTGTGCCATGTATGTGAAAGGGTGCATGGGTAATAGGTCAGTCTAGCTTGTGCATTATAACCAATCTAATAACCCATGGTTCTTGTGGTTGGTAACTCTGTCCCAGGTTTGATGGAAAACTAGAAACAATAGAATTTTTTTTATTCATCTACATTTTCATGGAAATCTAATGGGACTAAGCACAAACTTCAGTAGAAATATAATGTGATTCTAAAGAAATTCCCCATATTCAGAGGACAAAACCTTGTGACATTAAACATGTCAGAAGCTTCGAAAGAAATGTTTAATGTTGGAGGAAAGTGTTTCCTTGATCCTGGTTCAGTAACGTAGCTGAGCCGTGATAGGCTAAAATTTCCCTTTGTATGTGAAGAAATCGCACATAATGTCAAGGCCTCAACAAATCAGCTGACAAAATATTATTCACCGCCTGAAAGATAGAGAAAGAATGGCGTCGGTGCAGAGCATGGAATAGAAAAAAAAACAAGGAGAGAGGTACAGGGATCAGATGGTGGAAAAAGGACTGGATAATGGAGAGCAGACATGGAGAGGAAGGGAGAGAAGAACAAGCAGAGGAAGAAAGAACAGAGGAAAAAGGAGTGGAAAGGGAGGAAAATGCAGAAAGACGTAAAATAAGAGATGGAAGCAGTGAAGAAAACAGCGGTGAACGATATAATGAGGAAAGAACAGAACAAGTGTGAGGAAGAGAGATAAGGGAGGAAGAAGAAAAAGAGGAAGAAGAAAAAAGGAAGAAGAAAAAAGAAGAAGAAAACGGAGAAGAAAAAGAGGAAGAAGAAAAAAGGAAATAGAAATAATAAAAGGTAAATAGTGAGTAAGATGCAGAGAAAAAGAATTAGTGGATAAGGTGAAGCCGAGGGGAAGAAAAGAATGAGGAGAGGACATGGAGGGTGGAAGTGACTTCAGGAGAAAAAAGTGAAAGAAAAGAAGATGCAAAGGAAGGAGAGCAGAACAAAGAAGAAGAGAAAACAGTGAGTAAGAAACAAAGAAGAATCAAAGATAGGAAGAGATAGACTGAAAAGGAAAATGACAAGAAAAAGGAACTGAGAGGAACAGTAGGAGAGGCTGGAAGAGACGAAGAAGAGCAGATTCAAGGGAGACAATGAGATGTGGTAAAGTTCAAATAAGGAAAGATGAGCGAGAATATAAAGCAACAAAAATGAAGCAAGTTATAGTGAAAAGAAAAACTGTCAGGAAACTAAAATAGAAGAGATAAAGAAAAAAGAAACAGAGGAGGAAATGTTAATATCTGCTGGCATCTATTCTACTTTTATTACCACTGATTATATTCTGAAATCTATAGAAGATACAAGAGAAAAGGAGGAACAGGAAGGAAGAGCATGGAAGAAAAAAGAAAGTGTGACAGCAAGAGGAAGAGAAGAGTTGTGAGACATGACACGGGAAGAAAAGAAGTAACAAGGACAGGGAGCGCAATAGAAGATCACAGGGGACGAGATGAAGAGAATAGGGGAAGTGCTAAAGAGTGGAATAAGTGAGGAAGTAAGGAGAAGAAGAAGGGACGAGGAGAGGAGGAAACAAGAAGAGGAGGAGGTGAGGTTATGATGAAAAAATGAAGGGGTGAGGAGATAATTAGGAAAATGAGGACATATTGAAAGCAAGAAGAGAAGAGGGGAGGACGTAAAAAGGTAAATGAGAAATAAGGAAGAAATGAGGAGAATAGGAAAAGAGGGAGTAAGGAAAAATTAGGATGTGATGAAGTAAACAAGAAGAGGAAGTGGGAGGAAGTAAATTGGAGAGGTAACAAGTAACAAGAAGAGAAGGAGGTAAGGAAACAATGAGGAGAATAACAGATGGAGAAATAAAGAGACAAAGATGTGACAAAGTAACAATAAGAGGATGAGGTAGGAAATAAAAAGTGGAGGAAGAGGAAAAGAACTAACAAAAAAGGAGGAGGGGGAAATAGGAAGAAATAGAAGAATAGGAGAAGAGGAAGAAATAAAGAGATTAAGATGTAATAAGTAGCAAGAGGAGGAAGATGGAGGAAGTCAAAAGTGGAGGAAGAGGTGAGGAAGTAACAAGAAGAGAAGTTGGAAAGGAAGTAATGAGGAGAATAGGAAATATGATAGTAGTGAAGAAGGAAGAAATGATGGTGAAGTAAAGAGAGGAGGAAGTAACAAGGAGATAAGACAAGAGTTAATGGAAAAGCAGAGGTGAGAAACAGAACAAAGAGAAGAGAAGGTGAGGAAGGAATTAGGCTAAAAGGAGATGAGGAAGTTACAAAGAGAGGAAGAGGGGAGAAAATAACTAATAGAAGATGGAGTTAAAAAGAATGAAAACAGGGAGGAAGTAACAGAGAACAAAAGAGGAAAGTAATGAGGTGTAGAGGAAGAAGCCCAAGTCTACATGACAGTATGAACTACTAGGATCAGACTGGTCTATGGGAATGAATGTAACTCCTGATCATAGAGTCCTATGGCGGTGTAAGGGTATGGCAGTCCGGACAGGTAGACTGCATTAGTACCTGTCCACCATACAACTGCAAGACCCGGTTCAAGAGAGGCATGCTGAAAGATTAGTTCATTTAAGGCGGTGGGCTTAAACTGTGGCCCTCCAGATGTTGCAAAACTTCAACTCCCAGCATGCCCGGACAGCCGTTGGCTGTCCGGGCATGCTGGGAGTTGAAGTTTTGCACAGTTTGAGACCACTGATTTAAAGGGGTACTCCAGTGGAAAACCTTTTATTGTTAAATAAGCTGGTGTCAGAAAGTTATACAGATTTGTAAATGACTTCTATTGAAAAATCTTAATCCTTCCAGTACTTATCAGTTGCTATATATGCTCCAGAGGAAGTTGTGTACTTCTTTTCAATCTGACCACAGTGCTCTCTGCTGCCACCTCTATACGTGTCAGGAACTGTCCAGAGCAGGAGCAAATCCCCACAGTGAACCTCTCCTGCTCTGGCCAGTTCCTGACACGTACAGAGGTGGCAGCAGAGAGCACTGTGGTCAGACTGGAAAGGGTTACACCACTTCCTCTGTAGTATTCAGCAGCTAATAAGTACTGGTAGGATTAAGATTTTTAAAAATAGAAGTTATTTCCAAATCTCAGTTGATTAGAAAAATATTGTTTTCCACCAAAGCACCCCTTTAAGGTGTTTTTTAAGGTTTTGGCCTCTGGAATACAAACAATAAAATGGGCCACATTATGGTTAACCACAGGTACAATACGCCAATCTGAACGAGGTCTTACACAGTAAATTCATATAACCTGGAAACGTCTACAGTCGTCTCAGGTAAATTTCCTTCCTGCAGACGTCTACTCTTCCTTCACCATGACAATCGCCACCCAGGGGACCGCACTGTTACATCTGCACTAACAAAATCCCCCCTCAAAATACGTAAAAGCTGATGGCGCATGACATCTGTACATATGACTCAGTGGATGACTCTCTACAGCTATCAACCCACTTTCCCTAAAAGCCTCAGGTCCGCCTCGCACTCCCATCAGCCTCGGTGCACGGGTCCGGCCCTGGCGCTGTGTTTGCTCAGACACCGGCTTTCATCATCGATACAAAGTTGAAATGCTTATTGCGATTTGCTTAAAGGTTTTTTTTCTCCGCATCGATAAATCACCCTAATTGCCCGGCTGGGGAAGGAGGGAGATGTCAGCGGGCAAACAAAACCTATGTTTAAACAATCAGTGCAGTGCAAATGGCTGGGTGCTGGGGAACGGGCCATAACGCTGGTGGAAGGTGTGTAAATATCAGATCCATCAGCCTCAGCTGCTGTTTGCTTAATGCGCAACTGTCATGAACTCCGGGCTATATAACCTACACACGGCCTTTGTACTGTGTGCAGATGGTGTGTACAGCGCCGTTTTACCTTATTTCTGCCGGCTTTTATCACCCCAAAAAATGCTTTTGATTGCATCCACACACAGTCGGATAGGCGTGGCACGAGGTTCGCTATGCCCCGCCGCCGCCACGCCCACCCCTGTACGTCAGCGCTGGGACCGCTGTGTGATTGACACACAGGTCCCAGCGCATGCGCCCCTCAGCTCAGCTAACAAGCGTCACGGCGTACGGTATCCAGGCAAGCGCTCAGTCCCGCCGCCTGCCTCCTCAGCGCGCCTGTGCACGTCCTCTCTGCCTCTAGTAACGGGGACTGTCCTGCGCGCTTTTCCAGGAGAAGAAAGAAGAAGAAAGAGGATAGATGGCACAGAGTACAGTACATAAAATTATAAAAGGTGCACATCTGAATAAACTCGTTTTTGGCTCGCACGTTAGCTGAGCTGAGGGGCGCATGCGCTGGGTCCTGTGAGCCAATCACACAGCAGTCCCAGCGCTGACCTATGGGGAGGTGGGCGTGGCGGCGGCGGGGCATAGCGTACCTCGGGCCACGCCTATCCAACTGTGTGTGGCTGCGATCAAAAGCATTTTTTGGGGTAATAAAAGCCGTCAGAAATAAGGTAAAAATGGTGCTGTACACACCATCTGCCCATAGTACAAAGGCTGTGTAGGTTATATAGCCCGGAGTTCATGACAGTTGCTCTTTAAAGGAGGCCAGAGCCACAAACAACTCTTTACGCTAATATTATTTCTATAAAATGGACATGAAAATTTAGGGCAAGATTGGGGTACAGGACAATGAACCGAAGGAAGATTTCCTGTGCAAATTCCTTAAAATAAGCTTTTCTTTATTGGAGAAATATCACAAAAGACAAGCTTGGCATCTTGTATCACAGGTTGGACTGAAGCATTTCCAGCACTTAGTTACAGTCCGGACTATGACTAAGAGCACATTGTGTGCTGGAAACGCGTCGGTCTAACTTGTCTAACTTAAAATTCCTTCTGTCTTATGGAATCAAGTGTTTAGGCCAATGTTCTGTGGCTTTCTTAGACACCAGTGCCTGGACTATCCATATAGCGATAGGGTGAATGTCACTGGATTGTACAGGACAATGACTCACTGATACTTGGGGTACAGGATAAAAATACTTGGGGTACAGGATAATGACACTTGAGGTACAGGATAATAACACTTGGGATACAGGATGATAACACTTGGGGTACAGGATAATAACACTTGGGGTACAGGATAATAACACTTGGGGTACATGATGATAACACTTGGGGTACAGGATGATAACACTTGGGGTACAAGATGATAACACTTGGGGTACAGGATGATAACACTTGGGGTACAGGATGATAACACTTGGGGTACAGGATAGTGACACTTGGGGTACAAGATGATAACACTTGGGGTACAGGATAATAACACTTGGGGTACAGGATGATGACACTTGGGGTACAGGATGATAACACTTGTGGTACAGGATAGTGACACTTGGGGTACAAGATGATAACACTTGGGGTACAGGATAGTGACACATGGGGTACATTGACTCACTGACACTTGGGGTCCCAAACAAATGACTGGGGTCTGGACAACTGTCCTGGGGGGTCTGGAGAACTCTCTACATCATGTCATTTGATACTGTCCTGGAGAACTGTCCATGACATGGCCCTAAAACCCATATGAAAGCCTCTATTCACATGCACAATGTTCTCCCTGACACCAAATACAGTAACTACAGTAAACATTGACAGAGCCCTGACAGGGGGCGCTCACGACAAGCTGCTGCTCCACACGGCTCCTACCTGAACAACATATGGTGGTCTGCTCTGCAAGTCTATGTCTGGGGATTTATGGAGGACCTCCCGGGAAATGCTTCATGGGTGGCATGCTGTATTCTTAAAGCTGCTAGGATGTTAATTTTCTTGTGATAAATTATATGATATTTTGATGATAAGATTTTTTAAAGAAACCCCAATATCAGTGCTTTGCACTTGACAATTTGTAAGGTAAAATTAATTTTTTTAAAGTTCACAATGCATGTCTACGTCATTTAGAGAGAGACAGGGAGGCAGAACTATCGGTTCCTACTTTATTTACAGGAAAAGACAGGGGCAACTTTATCTGTATCTACTTTATTTACGGGAAGAGACGGGGATATAGTTCTATATGTACCTACATTATTTACAAGGAGAGACAGGGAGGTGGCACTATCTGTGCCTATTTTCTTAACAGGATGAGACAGGGAGGCAGTACTATCTGTGTCTGCTGTATTTAGAGGAAGAGACAAGGAGGCAGAACTATCTGTACCTATTTTATTTACAGTAAGAGACAGTACTGTTAGTGCCTATAACATTTATAGGAAAATACAGAGGCAGTAGTATCTCCTCCGTGTACAGAGGAGGGCAGTAGGCAGTACTAGTTGTACTTACATCTTGCTCTGCCTTGTTGTCACAGGGGCTGATGCCATTGTATGTGCAAACCCCCCATATTGTGACATCACAATGACTGTGCCCCTCTGGTTTAGCTCTGTCAGGACAACAGCTCTGACAATACCGCAGCCTGAAGCATTGTGCAATGTTTGTGCAGCGACTCAGACTATTGTCTCTTGGGTTGTTGTTTGCAGCTGTCAGACGATGATGTAACACGCCATGTCCTTATCCCACACTTGGTATTGTGTAGACTCACCCTGTAGTGAAATGCTACAGTGGGTGACAAATTAGGGTGACAGCTTGCAAGGCTGGATTTACCTATCAGATGCATACATTATAATAAAACACGGTAAAAGACAATGAAACAGCGTCTCTAGTGGCCAAATAGTTAAAGGGGTTCTCCACCATAAGGTGATTTTAGTACATACCTGGCAGACAGTAATGGAGATGCTTAGGAAGGATCTGCGCTTGTCTTGTGGCTAAATGGCTATGTTGTGAGATTACATAACACTGTGGCTAGCTTTTTGTGAACTGGTATTTCCTGTTTGAGTTTTCTTTTTTGCCTACAAATCCCATAGTTCCATTTTCCTCCCTCCATCAAAATCCATTCAAAAGACCTGTGGTTTTCAATCAGGGTGCCTGCAGCTGTTGCATTAGTTGCAGATTGATCCCTCCACCCATTGAAGCAGACAGGCTCCCTGTCATCAGCTGACTAGTGATGTCAGGTCTCGGCCGCAGTGCAACCTGGGAAAAATCTGAGACAACAGTCATTTTTTATGCTGATAAAAATAAATATTGGAGTGAAAATCACAGAATTGTTAGAAAACCGTCACACACAGGTACAGACACTATATTATGGACTACACTAACTTTACAGCCCCTGTAGCATAGTCAAATGAAAAAAATTCCTGGAATACCCCTTTAACAGGCTAAGAAATTCTGCAGCAAAAGTTTGCAACGAAGAATCATCAACCACGCTGAAGCCTCCTATTTAGTGAGAAATTATCTTAAAAACACAATCTTATGCCAATTCAAACCTTCAATGTGTTTTTGTCATCTCAATGCCAGTGCGCCAACCGCGGGAACACAAGCTAAACCAGACCTGACAGCAGCACTTATGCTGCAAAACAAGTTGTCTCAGTTTTCCGTGTAATGTATTCTGGAAGACAATGAGAAAGGTCTGGAAAATGAGTAATGGTAAGAATTAGAGGGGCCATATACAACCCGGACTGGAAACCAACACTGAGGTATGAGGCACAGAGCTTCCCATACATCAGTGTATCTGACAATGTACAGCATTTAAAGAGAACCTCTCATGATCTTGTTACATTTTATAATCCTCCCAGTTCACTGCCCAATCATGATAAACCACCCCCTGCCTTTATTTTTATTATTTTTAGTTTTCTACCTTGATATTGCTCTACATTTTCTACTTAGTCTCAGTCAGAGATAGATGAGCTATGATTGGCTAAGGCTGCACCCCCCCCCCTTCAGCATTTCCTGCTTTTGGACTACTGCCAGGCCAGAAGGAGTCCAAAGTTGGTTCAAAAGATGGGGGAAAATGTGCTCTGGACAAGTAGGGAGACACCTAGTGGCAGCTTTTTTTAAACACAAATAAACATAGAAAACTTCATTTTTTTACAAACAAACTACATTAGAAAGATTTTTTTTATTTACCACAAAGAGTGTAATAGCAAAAATTTGCTTTAATGACAGTGTCCATTTAAAGGGCTACACCAGTGTATTTTTTTTTTTTTTTTAATTAACTGGGGCCAGAAAGTTAAACAGATTTGTAAATGACTTCTATTAAAAAAATCTTTATCCTTCCAGTACTTTTAAGCAGCTGAATACTACAGAGGAAATTCTTTTCTTTTTAATTTCTTATTTGTTTTGTCCACAGTGCTCTCTGCTGACACCTCTGTCTGTATCAGGAACTGTCCAGAGCAGGAGAAAATCCTCATAGCAAACCTATGCTGCTCTGAACAGTTCCTGACACGGACAGAGGTGTCAGCAGAGAGCAATGTGGACAAGACAAAAAGAAATTCAAAAAGCAAAGAATTTCCTCTGTAGCATATAGCTTCTAATAAGTACTGGAAGGATAAAGATTTTTTTTTAACAGAAGTAATTTACAAATCTGTTAAACTTTCTGGCACCAGTTCATAAAAAAAAAAAAAAAAAGTTTTCCACCGGAGTACCCCTTTAAGCCACTTCATGTAAAAAAAACAACATGCAAATGCCCATATACTAGTCCCAATCCTAATTTTAAACTAAAATCTCCCAGTTTAATGTATTTCTGGACTGTGGTTTATATCACAGTGGTAGCTAAATACCCCATGAGATAGTTTTGGCTTACTAAAACAGTCAAGGCATCAGGTCACCTTAAAACAGAAAGAGGTACAGGCTACTATAATACTTGCAAAAGTTCTGGTCACCATAAAACAGCAAGTATAAGGAGAAATTGAAAAGTTATAGGGGGCAAAATAGGACAAAATTTCCCCCGCATATGTGTATCCTGTGATGTCACGCATATATAATTAATTATGCAAATTAGCATGACCAGTATTTTTTTTTTTCAAGTTCTATCCACCTGAAAGAAGCAAAAAGTAAAAGCCACCCTAAAACAGAGAGTGAACTGTGTCATTCCAAAAACCATGAGAGGTTCTATCCACCTAAAAAGGGTGCACCCGAAAACAGCCTGAGGTTTGGGCTAGTCTAAATCAGCAAGATGTGCAGGCCACTTAAGAACAGCCTAAGGATTGGGTCACCCTAAAACCACATGAGGTCCACCACAAGGGGAATATCTTAAAAGAGTAAAACTAAAAAAGCCAAAGGTTTCTACCATTATAAATCGTCAAGGGTCAGGCCACCCAAAAACATCCAGAGGGTCCAGCCACTCCATCTTCTAACACGGAATGGAAGAAGGGTAGGAGAACAATTGTGATGTCCCAGTACGCGATATAGTCCCGTACAGTACTTGGGCCCTGTCAGGTTGAGTCCCCCATAGTAGTATATATTATGTATAGTGTTATGTGTGTTATATAAAGGACCTTAAAGAGTTGCTATCACTAACCTAAATTTCCCTGATCCCCCTCTCCATCTGTCCCTGACACTAACTACATCTATCCCTGTATTTATTTTTGTCAGAATCCCCATAAAAATACCCTTTGTAGATCAGCTTCGGTAGCTCAGAGCTGAACTCTCTGCGGAGGGCAGGAAGTGGGCGGCCCCGGCAGGCACGACATCATCTGAAGCCTGGCCGGGGCTCGCTTCTGCCCGTCTCCTCTCGCTCCAGCAGCTCACGCGCTGCAATGAATGAGGAGAGGGAGATGCAGGGGGGCAGGGATATTTAAATTTCATGCGCGCACAACCGCTGTGCTCTATCTCTGCCTGTATAGGCACGCAAAATTTAAATATCCCCACCCCCCTGCATCTCCCTCTCCTCATTCAAGTGAATGCGCATTCCGGACCACGCCGTGTCACGCTGCCCGGCCAGCATTGGTCTGAACGTGATCAACGTAAGGGGGGGGGGGGGGGCGGGAGAGTAATCCTGAGCCATATAGGGTGACACCTAGTGGCCAGGTTTACAAATGTAAAAAAAAAACATGTAAAACATGATTTTTTTTCAAATAAAATATATTACAAACATTTTTCTTTTTGCATAAAGTATTTAATACATTTTTTTTAATGAGAGCACCCATTTAAAGGACCTTTGAGTTAGTCACATGATGTGTTTGTTACCCAGAGAGCACCAGCTAACCAGGTGACCTGCAGCTTGACCTATGGGCTTCTGGCTGAGCCCCCCTTTATAAGAGGGGGAGCCATTACAATCTCTCTTCTACCACACCTCCTACTGAGGCACAGTAAAGTGCAGACGTCTCAGAGCCAGTGTCCAGCACATCTGGAGGCCTCAAGCCTAACCTACAGCCACATTCCAGTAAGTCAAGTCTTTGTCTGCTGTCACTACCTACAGTCACGTCTATAGTCAAGTCTATTATAGTCAGCGTGGCTGTCCTAAAGTCTGTCAAAGTCACTACAAGTCCCAGCAAGCTGCGAGGTCCTTCTGTGTTACTGGTCACCTCTCTGGGATCCTGGCCTAGCTGTAAAGACTATTTCCATCTGTCTACCTCAGTAAAGCTACCATTAACCCTAACCTGGTCTTGGACTATTATTGCCCTGTCTAACCTTGGGATAGCGGTACTACCATTCAGGTGGTTACCGGGAAAACCACACCCTGGCGTCACGAACATATAGGGATTAATAACACCTTGCCCCTGGGCTACAACATCTGAACCATAGCTCACCTGATAACGACCCAACAATACTCTGGGCTTTCTAGCTAGGCATGGCGGGGTGTGAAAACATAAACCAGGGGCTCTATTTTTATTTATTTATTTACTTATTTTTACTAAGGGCCTCTAGCCTGTATCCCCTACCTGTCCCCAATACTACAAGAAAAAGCCACCCAAAACATCTTAGCAGAATTTGGAGATAACCCATAGTGGACTACTAAGAAAGTGTATTTTACAGAATTTCTCTTTAAGGAGGAAGGAATCATTTTTGTTTTGTCGTGAGGGTGACGGGGACTTTCCTCTAAGGATGTAATGAAGACATTTCCTATCCTATTCCATGGTTGGCCGTCCTGAGCGTGGTCTCCCCGTGGCCGCTCTTCATACAGACGTCCCCGGCAGCTGCATCTTTATGCTTTGAAATCGGATCCGTCCCTCACAGTGAGGAATGATGGGGATTATTCCGGCTACTGGGGATGAGTTTCAGATCCTTGACCACTGTTGGCACCAGCTGGGCACATGGCCGCTGCCAGCTGTGTACAAGTGTCCAGCAGGTGAGGCCAGGATGTTGGATTTACGGGGTTTCTCCTTTAGGGGGTTGTCAGCCCGGGGTCTCAAAACCATGAATGGCATAGAAACCTTCTGCAGGGACACCGCATGCTTAGAGTTGACACCTGGCGGTATTTATCCAACCAATCCTCCAATTCACGAAATGTTGCGCCATATACTATACCAATGTTTCCCAACCAGAGTGCATCCAGCCGTTGCAAAACTACAACTTCCAGCATGCTGGGAGTTGTAGTTTTGCAACAGCTGGAGACACCCCTGGTTGGGAAACACTGACCTATACTATATACTACTATATAGTACAACATGCTGGGAATTGTAGTTTGGCAACAGCTGGAGGCACCCCTGGTTGGGAAACATTGACCTATACTATATACTAGTAGATAGATATGAGATAGATAGATAGATATGAGATAGATAGATAGATATGAGATTGATAGATAGATATGAGATAGATAGATAGATAGATAGATATGAGATTGATAGATATGAGATAGATAGATAGGAGATAGATAGATAGATAGATAGATAGATAGATATGAGATTGATAGATAGATAGATATGAGATAGATATGAGATATATAGATAGATAGATAGGAGATAGATAAATAGATATGAGATTGATAGATAGATATGGGATAGATAGATAGATATGAGATAGATAGATAGATAGATAGATAATAGATATATAGAGATTGATAGATAGATTTATTAGATAGATAGATATGAGATAGATAGATAGATGGATAGATAGATAGATATGAGACAGATAGATATAGATAGATATGAGATATATACATATGAGATAGATAGATATGAGATAGATAGATAGATATGAGATAGATAGATAGATAGATAATAGATATATAGAGATTGATAGATAGATAGATTTATTAGATAGATAGATATGAGATAGATAGATAGATGGATAGTAGCAGCATTCCAACAGTGATGCAATGTTTCGGCAACAAGCATGTAGCCATTTTCAAGTATCACCGGATATTTGGATGAAATAAATAAGTACTTTATTTCCTCTCAATGTTGGAGTGCTGCTGATATCTGAAGGCCTGTGACCATGGCTGAGGAGGTGGCTTGCACCCGTGAACTTTGTGGGGAGATTTATCAAAACCTGTGCAGAAGAAAAGTTGACCAGTTGCCCATAGCAACCAATCAGATCGCTGCTTTCATTTTTTTTTGGCTTTTTAACAATTAAAAAAGACATCTGACTGGTGAGATAGATAGATAAATAGATATGAGATCGATATAAGATAGACAGATAAATAAATAGATTAAATAATATAGATAGATAGATAGATCCCCCTCTGTTATATACATGAATAGGAAGCTTATTTCCTGTGCATTTGACTTGTGTCCTCTTACCATAGCACCAATCATGTGGCTTCTCTGGGGGCCCTTTAGATAAGGGGGACCCATTCTACGGTGGTCCCGTCCCCTCATCTAATGGGTGCCCCGAGAAGTGGCCTCCCCAGATGTCGCAATGTTAAGGGCCTCAGCAGGGCCTCCTGTCAGGTGCGGTGAGGACAGCCCTGGTGTCAGGCAGCTGCTGTAAGGGCCTTGATTTTTTATTATTGCTCCGTGTGTTCCATACATCCTCCCCACCCTGCCTGTCCCCCCCCCCCCCCATCCTCACCCTGACACCTCGCTATTACACGTAGCCAGGACAGGATGAAGAGGACAGGATCTGATTTCTCCCAGAAGATGGGGAGGGGAATGGGGTCTTCGCATGCAAAGTCTGGATCAGAACGGGCCATCAATCAGCCGAGATGTTTCCTGGATTTCGCTGAGCAGACAAGCAGACGGTCCGTCCATGTGTATAAAAGACAGCGCTCTATATACAATCTCTGCCTGCATGGAGGCCTGCTCCTTCCTGGCCTCTACGAGCGCGCTGCAAAAGTATCGCCGAACTCTTCCCTATACCCCACCGGCCTGCGCTGGGCTATTGCCTAATATGGCGATATGGGCACTGTATAGTTAATGATGTCACCCTGTTAAAAGGGGCCGGGGGGGGGGGAGGGGGGGAAGACGGCATGGTTAATGGCGTACAGCGTCCCTCACAGCGTGCCGAGAGAGCGCCAGCCACCGTTAACACAATTAGGAGGCCGCACGCTTACTTTCCCGCTAAATCACTCTCTTAGAATGGAAAAAAAAAAGTTTTCTCTTCCCCGCAGCCTCTTATATACAAGGAGAATTATTATCGGCCTCCGGGCGCTTTATACGACATTCATTATCTCCTAGTGAGCGCCCGGGCAATGTGCATGTGGAATACCCTGGCATTGCTGGATAATGTCGTGCCATGCATTCTGCGGGTGTGACGTATAGCTACATATACAGAGGAAAACTCTCCACCATTAACAAAACACATAGGGCACTGGTCTCCAAACTGGCCGCAAGCTCTTGCAAAACTACAACTCCCAGCATGCCCGGACAGCCTTCGGCTGTCCGGGCATGCTGGGAGTTGTAGTTTTGCAACCGGTTTAGAGAACACAATCGTAGCGCCCAGTGCCAATGACAAACTCGGCTCTGCCACATATATTCATAACATCGATATAATCCGAGGTGCAGGTCAAAGGCATAGGGTGACAATGACAATGGCCGCACAGCGCAACATAATATTACTATCTGCTTAACTCGCCACGTCAACATAGGCTTGGGAAGGTTTGGCGCAGAGTATATTTAGGTTTATTGGCTCCATAGGAGTAAAGATCCATGAGGAATGCAATGGGGTGGATAGATATATAGATATGAGATACATAGATAGATAGATATGAGATAGATAGATATGAGATAGATACATATGAGATAGATAGATATGAGATAGATAGATAGATATGAGATAGATAGATAGATAGATATGAGATAGATAGATATGGGATAGATAGATATGAGATAGATAGATAGATATGAGATAGATAGATAGATATGAGATAGATAGATATGGGATAGATAGATATGAGATAGATAGATAGATATGAGATAGATAGATATGAGATAGATAGATAGATAGATATGAGATAGATAGATATGAGATAAATATGAGATACGGTAGATAGATATGAGATAGATATGGGATAGATAGATAGATATGAGATAGATAGATAGATAGCTATGAGATAGATATATATATATGGGATAGATAGATAGATATGAGATAGATAGATAGATATAAGATTGATAGATAGATAGATAGATAGATAGATAGATAGATATGAGATAGATATAAGATATATATAGATATGAGATAGATGGATAGATATGAGAAAGATAGATAGATATGAGATAGATAGATATGAGATAGATATGAGATAGATAGATATGAGATAGATAGATAGATAGATATGAGATAGATAGATAGATATGAGATAGATAGATAGATAGATATGAGATAGATAGATATGAGATAGATGGATAGATATGAGATAGATAGATATGAGATAGATAGATATGAGATAGATAGATAGATAGATAGATATGAGATAGATATGAGATAGATAGATAGATATGAGATAGATAGATAGATATGAGATAGATAGATAGATAGAGCCCCACTGTCTTCACCATCCTTGGCCTTCTCACTCCTCCTATAAATTCAGTCCCATCAACCTAGAACTTTCAAACATCAAAGAATCCACAAGGTCAACCCATAGAAGAACAGGAGACATCGGCTCACAACAAGTTTTGCCCACATCTCTTCACAAACATTAGTCCAAAGGACGAACCCTCAGAATATTCAATACGAAGGAGTAGAAATATGAGTGCAGCCATCATATACCCATGCGGAGGAGGGCACCATGTCCAACACAAGTCACCATGAAGATTTTCGTCTCTTCTGACCATAAAGGAGCAGGGTTTCCCCACATTAAGACCAAAGGATATTGTCTCAGACCAACATTTAACGTAGCAGAGCTGATCTTGTCTTGTGGTGCATTTGTTTTGCAGGACTGCAGGTAATAGACATGTAATCTAAGAGTTAAATGACAAATTCAGCTCTGCTGCATCTGTTTTTCAAGTCGAAAGCAGTAAGCAGATCGCAGTCAGCATGCTCCCCCTGTTGGAAACCCTGATCCTTCAGCATCAGCTTTAATCCTGATAAAGCTTATACAACTTTGAAGCAAGCAAATTAGAAAAAGTACATTACCATCACCACCATCATTACCATCACCATCATCACCATTACCATTACCACCATCATTACCATCACCATTACCATCATCACCATTACCATCACCACCATCATTACCATCACCATCATCACCATTACCATTACCACCATCATTACCATCACCATTACCATCATCACCATTACCATCACCACCATCATTACCATCACCATTACCATCACCATCATCACCATTACCACCATTACCATCACCACCATCATTACCATCATCCCTATCACCATCATTACGATCACCACCATCATTACCATCACCATCATCACCATCATTACGATCATCATCATCCTTCCTACCAGGTCCCTCCTCTTACACGCGAGGGTGAGGGATGTCGCTGAATGTTACACATTTTCCAGGAAAGGATATGGGTTACAGACCAGCTTCAGACACCAGCTGCGTGGACGGGTGGTTTGTTTAAGACAGAAGAATACAGTAGGAGCCAACGCTGGGTACGGCACCTGTTCACCTTCCTCGGAGCCCTGACCTTGTTCCTGACTTCTGCTCGAAGGTTCTCCTGAGCCCAAACTTCCCGGAGCTGATTTCTCTGGACTACCCCCATCTTCTTCTTCACCGGGGTCCCCTGCCGGTGGCATGGGGGGTATAGGAACCCTGATGTCATCTCCGGCCAGCGGCTGGAAAGGCTCTCTTCTCTCGCCATCAGTCATGATAGCAAACGGAACCTGAAGAAGAGGATCAAGGAGAACATTTAGGTCAATAGGATGGACAAATCAACGTGAAAGCACAAAGGTCAACAGAAGACATGTCCGCCATTCATTCTCATCATCTCTGCCAACTTGGGTTGGCCATGCTAATTTGCATAATCAATTATATATGCGTGACATCACAGGATACACATTTACGGGGGAAATTTGTCCTATTCTGACCCCTATATTATTTCTCCTTATACGGGCCTGTATGAGGGCTTGTTTTTTGCACCCCGATCTGTAGTTTGTAACTGTACCATTTTTGTTTTTATGGGACTTTTTGATCGCTTTTATTTTAATTAAATTCGTGAGTTGCAGTTAGTTACTAACTACAACTCCCAGCAATCCCTGATACAGGCTGTGGCTCAGCAGCTGCCCCAAATAAAAACTACAACTCCAAGCATGTAGGACTATACAGTGTTTTCCAACCAGGGGTACCTCCAGCTTTTGCAAAGCTACAATTCCCAGCATGCCCGGAGAGCCATCGGCGGTCCTGGCATGCTGGGAGTTGTAGTTTTGCATCAGCTGGAGGCGCTCTGGTTGGGAAACACTGGTATAGGTTATGGTGCAACATTCCGGGAGTTGGAGGATTGGTTGGATAAATACCGGCCATTGCATTGCCGGTATTTTTAATACCTTCTGTGCCAGTAAAATACCAGCCAGGTGGCAACTCTACTACCAACTAACCAAAGAACATCTCTTAAAATCATCAAGAATGATCGAGACGTCTTCTATCCATGTCTTATCCATTATATCTGGAAAACCTGGATCATAACCAATGGTAACCAATCCATATGACTAGGCAGATTTGCCCTTCAAGGGTGAACCACTTAAAGGACCACCAATGGCCCCCCATGGTGGTTTCCACCAAGCTTTCCCAGATAGGAATATTCGAGATTTATATGTATCATAGATTCCTTCTTGCTCATCAAGGTTCTCCATCCTGTCTCAAGGGTAATGTCTTACAAGAAGGTTTCTAGATCCCATTGGGGGCAGTATGAATGGAGGGGGTTATTCCCTCCCTACCTTACATCTAACGAGAGGTCATTGGTTCTACCAAGCCAAGGTTTCCAAGAAGCCTTGGTCAAACCCTTCACAGTTCTACCTGGATCTATCCTAAAAATGGTGTCCTTACATCCAACGACAGGTCATTGGTTCTACCAAACCGAGGTTTCCAAGAAGTCTTGGTCAAACCCTTCACAGTTCTACCTGGATCTATCCTAAAAATGGTGTCCTTACATCCAACGAGAGGTCATTGGTTCTACCAAACCAAGGTTTCCAAGAAAACTTGGTCAAACCCTTCACAGTTCTACCTGGATCTATCCTAAAAATGGTGTCCTTACATCCAATGAGAGGTCATTGGTTCTACCAAACCAAGGTTTCCAAGAAGCCTTGGTCAAACCCTTCACAGTTCTACCTGGATCTATCCTAAAAATGATGTCCTTACATCCAATGACAGGTCATTGGTTCTACCAAACCAAGGTTTCCATGAAGCCTTGGTCAAACCCTTCACAGTTCTACCTGGATCTATCCTAAAAATGGTGTCCTTACATCCAACGAGAGGTCATTGGTTCTACCAAACCAAGGTTTCCAAGAAGCCTTGGTCAAACCCTTCACAGTTCTACCTGGATCTATCCTAGAAATTATGTCCTTATATCCAATGAGAGGTCATTAGTACTACTAAACCAAGGTTTCCAAGAAGCCTTGGTCAAACCCTTCACAGTTCTACCTGGATCTATCCTAAAAATGGTGTCCTTACATCCAACGACAGGTCATTGGTTCTACCAAACCAAGGTTTCCAAGAAGCCTTGGTCAAACCCTTCACAGTTCTACCTGGATCTATCCTAAAAATGATGTCCTTACATCCAACGACAGGTCATTGGTTCTACCAAACCAAGGTTTCCAAGAAGCCTTGGTCAAACCCTTCACAGTTCTACCTGGATCTATCCTAAAAATTATGTCCTTACATCAAACCACAGGTCATTGGTTCTACCAAACCAAGGTTTCCAAGAAGCCTTGGTCAAACCCTTCACAGTTCTACCTGGATCTATCCTAAAAATGGTGTCCTTACATCCAACGAGAGGTCATTGGTTCTACCAAACCAAGGTTTCCAAGAAGCCTTGGTCAAACCCTTCACAGTTCTACCTGGATCTATCCTAAAAATGGTGTCCTTACATCCAACGACAGGTCATTGGTTCTACCAAACCAAGGTTTCCAAGAAGCTTTGGTCAAACTCTTCACAGTTCTACCTGGATCTATCCTAAAAATGGTGTCCTTACATCCAACAACAGGTCATTGGTTCTACCAAACCAAGGTTTCCAAGAAGCCTTGGTCAAACCCTTCCCAGTTCTACCTGGATCTATCCTAAAAATGATGTCCTTACATCCAACGACAGGTCATTGATTCTACCAAACCAAGGTTTCCAAGAAGCCTTGGTCAAACTCTTCACTGTTCTACCTATCTTAAAAATGATGTCCTTACATACAACAACAGGTCATTGGTTCTACCAAACCAAGGTTTCCAAGAAGCCTTGGTCAAACCCTTCACAGTTCTACCTGAATCTATCCTACAAATGGTGTCCTTACATCCAACGACAGGTCATTGGTTCTATCAAACCAAGGTTTCCAAGAAGCCTTGGTCAAACCCTTCACAGTTCTACCTGGATCTATCCTAAAAATGGTGTCCTTACATCCAACGAGAGGTCATTGGTTCTACCAAACCAAGGTTTCCAAGAAGCCTTGGTCAAACCCTTCACAGTTCTACCTGGATCTATCCTAAAAATGGTGTCCTTACATCCAACGACAGGTCATTGGTTCTACCAAACCAAGGTTTCCAAGAAGCCTTGGTCAAACCCTTTACAGTTCTACCTGGATCTATCCTAAAAAATGGTGTCCTTACATCCAACGACAGGTCATTGGTTCTACCAAACCAAGGTTTCCAAGAAGCCTTGGTCAAACCCTTCACAGTTCTACCTGGATCTATCCTAAAAATGGTGTCCTTACATCCAATGACAGGTCATTGGTTCTACCAAACCAAGGTTTCCAAGAAGCCTTGGTCAAACCCTTCACAGTTCTACCTGAATCTATCCTAAAAATTGTGTCCTTACATCCAATGACAGGTCATTGGTTCTACCAAACCAAGGTTTTCAAGAAGCCTTGGTCAAACCCTTCACACTTCTACCTGGATCTATCCTAAAAGGGGTGTCCTTGCATCCAACGACAGGTCATTGGTTCTACCAAACCAAGGTTTCCAAGAAGCCTTGGTCAAACCCTTTACAGTTCTACCTGGATCTATCCTAAAGAATGGTGTCCATATAAAGACCTTGACCAATAAAACCCAACAAATGTTGATGAAATACAGAACATACAGATGAAAAAAGAAGATACATGTTAAAGACCACGGCAGGCGGAAGACAATAGGACAGTGTTTCCCAACCATGGTGCCTCCAGCTGTTGGAAAAGTACAACTCCCAGCATGCCCGGACAGCCGAAGGCTGTCCGGGCATGCTGGGTGTTGTACTTTTCCAACAGCTGGAGGCACCTTGGTTGGGAAACACTGCAATAGGATATAGAGACAGATCCAGTCGCTGAGACAGAAGAATTGGTAGATGTGTATGGAAACCTAGAAATAATTGTGTTCTAATAGGGCACGGTCCATACCAGACGCATACATACGGTGCCCACTTGTGCTATGAATGACAACTAATTCCAGTCTATTCCCTCACCACCAGATATTCTCCATCTAATGACAGAAAGCGGATTTCTACGCGACAAACAAGAAAAGTATCTGAGTCTCTTTCTTTGTCTGGCAGCGGGCACTCCCTAATAGTCATCCCAATGACTGCCTGGCAGGGCTTACCTTACGCCTCAGC
This sequence comes from Hyla sarda, assembly GCF_029499605.1. Taxonomy (NCBI): domain Eukaryota; kingdom Metazoa; phylum Chordata; class Amphibia; order Anura; family Hylidae; genus Hyla; species Hyla sarda. The sequence goes on along the minus strand of NC_079196.1, from coordinate 214,946,197 downwards.
CCTTATTGCGAACATCCATAGAAATGTAATCTTCCGTCTAATGAGCCCTGAACATATGGCGCTCATAGCAAGTGGTACTTAAAGGGTACAGACATGTGGGCAACATATGGACCCCATATCCCCCTCAGAGATTGCCAGACACAGAATACATACTTTGTTCCGGCATACAGCACACGAGGCATGTATATAAATATCTATATATATATATATGTATACAATCCCTCAATCTAATACCCACTATCTTCGCTCACACAATGCGTAATGTATACAAAGAATATCCGCATGAAATATGAATATACAGCGCAACGTATACAATGTGTTCCGTGATCTATGGGCTGATGGGATGCAGAGTGTATATACCCCGGGTCCATATTACAGTCATATATTTATAATGACCCTATAGATCATATAGCGTAGGGCTGTCGGTTTTTGCGCTGAGTATGCCCAGGCTGGCTGTGTAAGGTATACAGTTTACAGTCAGTGTACAGTAGACACATATTATACATACAATATATTCCCAGCGGCGTTGGCCATTGCCCTGTTATTTTCAAGGCTTATAATGATTGCTTGTGCCCAAATTAGGAAGAGATGTGTTTGTGAAAAGTGAAAAACAGGCTGAAGACTTCAGTGGGGCTGGGGAGAGGGAATTGGTTCCTGATGTGTCGTGCTGGGGTATAACATATGTACATGTTTAATAAGTTAAGCCTTAAATAAAATACCATGACCCCCCCCCCCCCCGCCCCGCCACCGGGATCCTTTACTGGCAATGATGAGACTCTATAAACCAATTAATGCCAATCCCACCCCCCACCCCCCTCTACAATCTCCCGCCACCAACATTCTACCTTCACCAACATTAGTATCAATGCAACTCAGACTCATAGGGGTTAAAAAAAAATAATATGCCAACCCTAATTGTTTCAAATGACATGTGCTATGTAAGGGTTAAAAGTTCCTATCCTAAAACACCTGAAGGCTATAGGTGCTACCAAGCAGCCACATAGGACTTCACACACCCTATCGGTTCTACATCCCAAGTACTTACATGCCACCCAGCACCCTATGAGTTAAAAGATCTTACATGCCTGATACACAGTTCTTTATGATGGGAACCCAAACACTTTGATGCCACCCAGTGCCATGAGGGTTTAAAGCTCTTACCCACTAGACACAGTTCTGGATGTTGGGAACCCCAATCACTTAAATGTCACCCAGCACCATGAGGGTTAAAGGATCTTACCCACTAGATACACAGTCATTGATGTTGGCAACAACAGGCACTTCGATGCCGCTCAGCACCATGAGGGTTAAAGCATCCTACCCACAGCGTACACAGTTCTTCATGTTGGTAACCACAAAAACTTAGATGCTACCCAGCACCATGAGGGTTAAAAGACCTTACCTACTAGATACACAGTTCTTGGTGATGGTAACCCCATGCCACGCAGCAACATGAGGGTTCAAGGACCTTACCCACTAGATCAGTGTTTCCCAACTAGGGTGCATCCAGCTGTTGCAAAACTACAACCCCCAGCATGCCCGGACAGCCGAAGGAGTTGTAGTTTTGCAACAGCTGGAGGCACCCTGGTTGGGAAACACTGCTCTAGATGCACCGTTTTATGGTAACAACACACAGATATGCCACCCAGTACCATGAGTGTTAAAGGACCTTATCCTAATGATGGTAACCCAAATACTCAGGTGCCATTCAGCCTCTGAAGAGTTAAAAGATGCCACCCTGTCTGCTAGTCCCATATCACTTGAAGATGGCACCCCAACCGCAGGTGCCACTCAGCTCTGTAAGGGTTAAAAGATCCTACCCACCCACTAATCCAGTGTTTCCCATCCAGGGTGCTTCCAGTTGTTGCAAAACTACAACTCCCAGCATGCCCGCACAGCCTTCGGCTGTGCGGGCATGCTGGGAGTTGTAGTTTTGCAACATCTGGAGGCACCCTGGTTGGGAAACACTGCATTAATCTCATAATAAATGATGAAGGTAACCCATACACCTAGGTGCCACTCAGCCACATAAGGGTTAAAGGATCAAATTCCCACCCACTAATGCCATAACACTTGATGCCACCTGGCACCATTGGGGTTAAACCACCCAATGGATCCTATCCTGTTAGTTCTATGGCACATGCTGATGGTAACCCAAAAACACTTCAGGTACCTCCCCTGCCCTCTGGAGAATGTCACACAGAACTTGTGCCCATATGTGCCCATGTGATGCCAACAATGCCCCTTACCTTAATTTAACGGATTCCTGGCTTCCCAAAAGCATAGCTCACCTCCACTTCACATGAAATCCCAAAGTAACAATAAGGGGGTTTGGAGGAAGGGGCAAGAGGTCCCCCCCCCTGAGCTCCCGGTGGGCTGTATATCCAGAGGTTGTGGTGGGGGGGGGGGGGGGGGGCACCAAGTGGGGAGGTGATGGGCAGGGTGGGTGCCTACAGCAGATGGGTACAATCCAAGGTTTGGCAAATCCAGCACAATCCCCAAAAATATAAAGGTTATTCTGCTTGATCCAGGTGGGCAGTTGATGTGGTGCTTGGTGGTGGTGAGGGGTCTTGGGTCCTGGTACCAGGAGGGGGGGTCTGGGTATCTGGGAGTTCAGGCTTTAGGCAGTAGGGAAAGCATTCACTCCTCATCCCAGCAAAGCCTTCAGAGAACTGAACAGGAAACTTGTACTATGTACCAGGAGGGAGGAGAGAAAGCACAACTAGAAATGATGGAGGGAGAGGAGGAGGAGTGGAGGAGGACTAGGGGGAGGAGGAGGAGGAGGAGGATGGAGAGGGGCAGCTTTTAGGAGCAGGACACCTCTCATCCCTGCATGGAGGTGACAACTAAGGATGACAACTGGTCATAGGGAAGCAAGTCCTCCCCCCCCAACCAGGCTGCCTGCTCCTCACCCCCCAGGGGGGCACAGGTGGGGAACACGTGTTCTCACATTGTCTCATCCCCTAAAGGTGAAGGCAGCTGGGGACTGTCACCATGAAGACACATGTGCCTCCCAGGAGAGCCTCATTCACACTGCATGCGTCTGTGAGAGCTGAGAATGGGGGGCAGCACATATCATCATCAATCATTTTATCAGAACTGTTTATATATATTTAGTATTTGTATTCATTAGTATTTTATTATTTATCATATTTAGCAAATATATTGTCATTGTTTATGTATCTGTTATTATTGTTTCATTATTTATTTTTAATTATTATTTATTAATACTATTCGCTTTTTAGTTTTTAAGCCTTATTTATCTCTTACTATTTTTAGTTATATATTTATTATTATTATTATTATTATTATTATTATTATTATTATTATTATTACTATTCATAGTTATTTATTTATTTATTTTAGTTTTCAAGCATAATTTATTTTTGTTTATTATTATCTTTTATTCATTTTTTTTAATTATTACTATTCATTTTTATTTATTCAGTTATTGATTTTGATTTTCAAGTAGTATTAATCTGTTACTATTTATTTTTATTTTTTTATTTTTTTTTTATTTACTATTACTATTACTACTCATGTTTATTCATTCATTTACTTGAAGAAAAGTCTGCGGCACTCCAAAATGGTGACGAAATATTGGGCCTCATTTACTAAGCGTTTCGGGTTTTTACTGGTGGGAAAAGTTGTTTCAGACATGCAGGATTCCTCTCTATTCGCTATTGGGAAAAGTCGGGAACATTTTCTGACCAGCTTTTTCAAGGTCGATATTTCCAGCCATTTACCCACAGGATTTTCTGTGAATTCCATAGTAAATCGGTCGGGTTGTGAAACCACGCCCCCTTTTGCGACAGACCATGCCCCATTTTGTGACAGACCACGCCCCCTTTTTCGGGTTCGTCGGATTTTTCAGGCGCACACTGGCGCAGACAAAAACTGGTCGGTTTCAGCTTAGTAAATGAGGCCCAATGTGTTTATTCACTCCCACATAGAGCTACGTTTCGGCAACCTCACGTTGCCATTCTCCAGCACTCTGCTTGAGAATGGCAGCGTGAGGTTGCCGAAACGTAGCTTTATGTGTGAATGAATAAACACATTTGGGGAGATTTATCAAAACCTGTGCAGAGGAAGAGTGGTCCAGTTGCCCATAGCAACCAATCAGATCGCTTCTTTCATTTTCCACAGGCCTCTTTAGAGGCCTGTGGAAAATGAAAGAAGCAATCTGATTGGTTGCTATGGGCAACTGCACCACTCTTCCTCTGCACAGGTTTCGATAAATCCCCCCCATTATCTCTTCACCATTTTGGAGTGCCACGGACTTTTCTTCAAGTATTTTTTGGGGTCCCTCACCAGGACCGACAGCGGAAGGCCACCCGTGCACCATTGACTGAGGAGCGCTACCATCTCTGACTCTATTAACTCATTTAGTTATTTATTTTGATTTTCAAGCATTATTTGTTACTATTATTGATATTTTTATCATCATTGGGGGAGATTTATCAAAACCTGTGCAGAGGAAAACTTGCCCAGTTGCCCATAGCAACCAATCAGATCGCTGCTTTCATTTTTCACAGGCCTTCATAAAAATGAAAGCAGCGAGCTGATTGGTTGCTATGGGCAACGGGGAACTTTTCCCCTGCACAGGTTTTGATAAATCTCCCCTATTATTATTATTATTATTATTATTATTATCACTGTTGAATTATTTGATTATTTATTTTAGTTTTCAAGCATTATATTATTACTTATATTATTACAAGCATTATATATATATATATATATATATATATATATATATATATATATATATTATTATATTATAATAATTATATATTATTATATTATTCAGTTTCCAATCGGAATCCAGTGTAAAAATTCAGCTAGGAAATTCCGCTGCAGAAGCCTCCAGTTGTTTTCATGCGACAGAATTTCTGCAGCAGAAATGTATTCATTTGTTTAGTTATTCATTTATTAACGCATTTATTTATTTATTTATTTATTTAATAATGGGGATTACCCAGGATTAGAAGCAAACAGCTGAGATTTCTTCTAAAAACAGCACCACCTTTTGTCCTTAGGCTGTGTGCGGTATTGCAGCTCAGTTCCATTGAAGTGAATGGAGCCAAGTTGTAATACCACATACAACCTGAAAACAAGTGTGGTGCTGTATTTGACAGCCTTTGGCTGTCCGGGCATGCTGGGAGTTTTGCAACAGCTGGAGGCACCCTGGTTGGGAAACACTGACTTTCTTTATTTCAGGGAAGGTATTGGGGATAAGCAGCCTTTATCAAACCCCAATGCCGCTTATCTCCATCACCCTTCTTTTTAGAACCACTGGGTTGACGCAGCATTTTTGTCTCGGTTACACTGTTTCAATGACAGTGTTTTTATTTTAAATTTTTTATTTTAAACAATATAAGTCAATGGGAAACATTAACGTATACCGTGCGTATATGCAGCCTTTACATGTTACATGGGGGAATGTTGATTGACAGGTGAGTCTCCTGCGAGGTTCTGCTGCAGCTGCAGCTCCTCAGCTATGAACAAGTGACAGAGTGCCCCCTAGGGCAGCCTGGTATTCTCCGAGGATAAACAAAGCCGGGCAGGAATAGTGACAGATATCCCTGTGCACAAGGTCGGAAAGTCTCTCAATTAGCAGAGCCGTGCGCCCAGCACAAGGGGGGATTATACAACAACTGTTGGCGTAACCAGCCACGGCGCAAAAGAAAAGCCCCCTCCCTCCCCCCCATCTGGAAAAGCTGGGTGACAATCAATATTGCTTGTTCTTCCTTTATTTTTTTACATATATCTATAGCAGTGTTTCCAGATCAGGGTGCCTCCATCTGTTGCAAAACTGGGTGTTGGAGTTTTGCAACAGCTGGAGGCACACTGGTTGGGAAGCACTAATCTAAAAGGGGTATTCCAGGAAAAAACTTTTTTTTTATATATCAACTGGCTCCAGAAAGTTAAATAGATTTGTAAATGACTTCTATTAAAATCTTAATGCTTTCAGTACTTATGAGCTTCTGAAGTTAAGGTTGTTCTTTTCTGTCTAAGTGCTCTCTGATTACATGTGTCTCAGGGATTTGCTTCTAAACTGGGCAGTTCCCGAGACACGTGTCATCAGAGAGCACTTAGACAGAAAAGAACAACTCAACTTCAGAAGCTCATAAGTACTGAAAGGATTAAGATTTGTTAATAGAAGTAATTTACAAATCTCTTTAACTTTCTTGAGCCAGTTGATATATAAAATAAAGTTTTTTCCCAGGATAACCCCTTTAAGAATGAAGGAATTAAAAGTGAGGGTCTTCTGACCACTCTGTGCATGAGCATGTTCAGCTCAGGTGTGCATGCATGTATTTCCAATGACGGAGAGGGCAAAACTGGGAGATGTAGTTTTGCAACAGCTGGAGGTACACTTGTTGGGAGACATTGCTATAGGATATGGCTAAGGCACAGCAGCTTGGACAGCCATGGACTATCGTTTAGTCACACAGTCACCTTCGGCTGTCCTGGCATGCTGGGGGGTTGTAGTTTTGCAACAGCTGGAGGCACACTGGTGGGGAAGCATTAACTTAAAGAATGAATGAATTAGAAGTGAGGTGCTCCTGATCCCTCCGCGCATGTGTGTGCTCAGCTAAGGTGAGCATGCATGTATTCCCAATGAGAAGAAAGAAGACAGTAGCTGCTGGGAGTTTTAGTTTTGTAACAGCTGGAGGCGCCGTGGCCAGGAAACACTGGTAAGGGATATAGCTAAGTAACAGCAGCTGTTGCAAAACTACAACTCCCAGCAGTGGTATCTGGCAGTGACTTTCTTCCGTCGTCTCATTGAGAATACATGCATGCTCACCTGAGCTGAGCACGCACATGCACGGAGGGGTCAGGGCATCCTCACCTCTAATTCATTAATTAATTACATTAGTGCATCCCAACTAGAGTTCCTCCAGCTGTCGCAAAACTTCAACTCCCAGCATGCCCGGACAGCCAAAGGCTGTCCGGGCATGGTGGGAGTTGACGTTTTGCAACAGCTGGAGGCATCCTGGTTGGGAAACAGGGATCTATAGAAGAACACTGATGGGTGTAATTGTAGGAGGTTAAAGGGGTATTCCAGAAAGTGAAACAAATTTGTAAATTACTTCTATTAAAAAAATCTTAATCCTTTCAATAATTATCAGCTGCTGAAGTTGAGTTGTTGTTTTCTGTCTGGCAACAGTGCTCTCTGCTGACATCTCTGCTTGTCTCGGGAACTGCACAGAGTAGAAGAGGTTTGCTATGGGGATATACTTCTAAACTGGGCGGTTCCCGAGACAGGTGTCATCAGAGAGCACTTAGACAGAAAAGAACAACTCAACTTCAGAAGCTCATAAGTACTGAAAGGATGAAGATTTTTTAATAGAAGTAATTTATAAATCTGTTTAACTTTATATATATATATATATATATATATATATATATATATATATATAAAGTTTTTTTTCCTGGATAACCCCTTTAATGATCTGGGCCCTGGAACCTATGGGGCCCCAAAAGGTCACTCTATCCTATATGCCTATGTCAGTTGATGTAATAGTCGGGGGGCCCCATTACCCCCTTTTCAATGCTGTAAGGATTGCAGCCCCCTTGTTTATTATAAAAAAAACAATAGCTTCTGCACATTGGCCCCTGGCTTAATGATAGGGGCCCCAGAGGAGGCGGGCCAGGCAGAGCAGTCCAGGATAAGGTTAATTCCCCATCCAGCAGCTGCAGTTCTCATTAACAGAATCTCACATCTCTGCAGACTGAGGACAGCAGTGTGAAGGCAGAGGAAGCAGCAGCAGCATCATCCCTGCTAAGCTCCTTACATTAACCCCCGCACTGCCTGTCTCAGCCCGCTAGGTGACATCTGGATGGGTATTCGCTGACTTCAACTAATTCAGCAGTGGGGTCATTACAGTGCTACAGGATGATGGGAGTCACAGTACATGGCTGTGCCTGGAAGCTTAATGTATAGACCAGCGGTCTTCAAACTGTGGCCCTCCAGATGTTGCAAAACTACAACTCCCAGCATGCCCGGACAGCCAACGGCTGTCCGGGCATGCTGGGAATTGTAGTTTTGCAACATCTGGAGGGCCACAGTTTGAAGACCACTGGTATAGACGGAGGCTTGTGAAATGATATAGGCAGTGGGGTTGTGTAAATGAATTTCACAGAATATGCATAGTGTCAAACTGATATATATATATATATATTTTTTACCCATGTGTTCCTCTGGTGCTGCAGCTAATCTCTATTGCTGGAGGGGGTGAAGAATCAGTTTCCCCCTTCTGGCAGCTGAAAGTACAGTCTCTTATTATTTTCCCCGTAGGAGTCTTGTCTGCTATCTTGCCGCGTTAGGGGTTAGGGTAGCGTTCACACGGGCGGTTTGCCTGCAGAGTTTCCACAGCGGATTTGCTGCGAAAAATCCGCAGCAGATAATCTGCTTCCATTGAATTCAATGGGTCCGAAGGAAAATCTGCAAAACTGCCTCTATTGCGGATTTTCTGATGACCCATTGAAGTCAATGGTAGCAAAATACGCTGCGCAAATTCTGCAGGTAATTAGCTGCGGATCCGCTGGTGAAGGCCCCGCTCTATGCTGTCTTTACATGTGCCTGCTGGTAGCGGCAATACGCCACTACGAGCAGACACACTGCAGCGATGTGCGCGGCGTACTCGCACATCGTGGCCGTTCTCCCTGCTCTGAGCTAGGCAGAGAGCTCCCATGATGTGTGAGTATACTGCGACTCGCAAATCGCAGTGTGCCTGCTGGTAGCGGCGTATTACCACTACCAGCAGGCACATGTAAAGCCAGCATAGAGCGGGCCTTCACCTGCGGATCTGCAGCGTAAAATCCGCTGAAAATCCGCGCGTGTGAACGTACCCTTAAGGTAGATTCTCTGAACAAAATCAGTCATCTTCTTCCTCTGCTGCTGCAGTCACTGGACTGAATCAGTATCCTTCCCCCTCTGGCAGCTGACAGCAGTACAACCCCGTTTTACTTCCTCTAAAGTAGCCTTCTCTGCTATCCTGCAATGTTATGTAGATTCTATGGGGGAGATTTATCGAAAAGTTGCCCAGTTGCCCATAGCAACCAATCAGATTGCTTCTTTCATTTTGCAGGGGCCTTGTTAAAAATGAAAGAAGCGAGCTGATCTCCCCCTGTCAGCTAAATATGTCTTCTTCTTCCACTGACAGCTGACAGTATAGTCCTTTCCTATATCCTCAGCTGAAACCTTCTCACATATACTGTCACGATACTGCAGAGGCACAGGACTGCATCAGTCTCCTTCCTTCTCTGACCGGAGCTGAGAGTATAGTTCCTTGTTACTTTCCCAGACGAAGTCTTCTGTGCTATTCTTCTATGTTACTGTAGTCTTTGACCAGAATCAGTCTTCTTCTTCCCCTGGCAGCTGACAGTATAGTCTCTTCTTACTTCCTCATAGGTAGCCTTCTCATCCTTACTGCCTTGTTACTGTAGATGATCTGAGCAGAATTAATTTCTTCTTTCTCTGGCAGCTGACGGTATAGTCCCTTGTTACTTTCCTCAGCAGAGCCTTCTCACATATAACAACATGCTACTGCAAAGGTCACTGGACTAAATCAGTCTCCTTTCCCTTCTTGCAGCTGATAGTACAGTCCGATCTTACTTCCCCAGAGGGAGTCTGTTATACTGGCATTTTATTGGAGATGCTATGAGCACAATTAGTCCCTTTCTTCCTCTGGCAGCAGATAGAACAGTTCCTTCTTACTTCCTTAGGTAGCCTTCTCATCTTTACAGCCATGTTACTATAGCTGCTCTAAACAGAATCAATCTCCTTCTTCCTCTGGCAGCTGACAGTATAGTTCCTACTTATTTCATCAGTGGGGGCCGTTTCATCTTTACTGCCATACTAATGTAGAAGCTCTAAACAGAATCAATCTCCTTCTTCCTCTGGCAGCTGACAGTATAGTCCCTACTTATTTCCTCAGTGGGAGCCGTTTCCTCTTTACTGCCATACTACTGTAGATGCTCTGAACAGAATCAATCTCCTTCCTTCTCTGACTGCTGACAGTGTAGTCCCTTCTTGCTTTCTCAGTGGAAGCCTTGCTATTTACACTGCCATGTTACTGCAAAGGCTCTAGACAGAATCAGTCTCCTTCCACCTCAGGGTGGAATATCGCAGGCTAGTGTCATAATACACTGCTCAAAAAAAAATAAAGGGAACACTTGAACAACACAATGTAACTCCAAGTCACTGACACTTGTGTGAAATCCCACTGTCCACTCAGGAAGAACACTGATTGACAATCAATTTCACATGGAACAGACAACAGGTGGAAATGATAGGCAATTAACAAGATACCCCCAATAAAGGAGTGGTTCTTCAGGTGATGACCACAGACCATTTCTCAGTTCCTATGCTTCCTGGCTAATGGTTTGGTCACTTTTGAATGCTGGCGGTGCTTTCACTCTAGTGGTAGCATGAGACGGAGTCTACAACCCACACAAGTGGCTCAGGTAGTGCAGCTCATCCAGGATGGCACATCAATGCGAGCTGTGGGAAGAAGGTTTGCTGTGTCTGTCAGCGTAGTGTCCAAAGCATGGAGGCGCTACCAGGAGACAGGCCAGTACATCAGGAGACATGGAGGAGGCCGTAGGAGGGCAACAACCCAGCAGCAGGACCACTACCTCCACCTTTGTGCATGAAGGAGCAGGAGGAGCACTGCCAGAGCCCTGCAAAATGACCTCCACCAGGCCACAAATGTGCATGTGTCCACTCAAACGGTCAGAAACAGACTCCATGATGGTGGTGTGAGGGCCCGACGTCCACAGGTGGGGGTTGTGCTTACAGCCCAACACCGTGCAGGACGTTTGGCATTTGCCAGGGAACACCAAGATTGGTAAATTTGCCACATGCGCCCTGTGCTCTTCACAGATGAAAGCCGGTTCACACTGAGCACATGTGACATACGTGACAGTCTGGAGACGCTGTGGAGAACGTTCTGCTGCCTGCAACATCCTCCAGCATGACCGGTTTGGTGGTGGGTCAGTAATGGTGTGGGGTGGCATTTCTTTGGGGGGCCGCACAGCCCTCCATGTGCTTGCCAGAGGTAGCCTGACTGCCATTAGGTACCGAGATGAGATCCTCAGACCCCTTGTGAGACCATATGCTGGTGCGGTTGGCCCTGGGTTCCTCCTACAAGACAGTGCTAGACCTCATGTGGCTTGAGTGTGTCAGCAGTTCCTACAAGAGGAAGGCATTGATGCTATGGACTGTCCCGCCCGTTCCCCAGACCTGAATCCGATTGAGCACATCTGGGACGTCTCGCTCCATCCACCACAGACTGTCCAGGAGTTGGCGGATGCTTTAGTCCAGGTCTGGGAGGACATCCCTCAGGAGACCATCCTCCACCTCATCAGGATCATGCCCAGGCATTGTAGGGAGGTCATACGGGCACGTGGAGGCCACACACACTACTGAGCCTCATTGGGACTTGTATTAAGGACATTACATAAAGTTGGATCAGCCTGTAGTGGGGTTTTCCACTGTGATTTTGAGGGTGACTCCATATCCAGACCTCCAGGGGTTGATACATTTGATTTCCATTGATAATTTTTGTGTGATTTTGTTGTCACATTCAACTATGTAAAGAGGAAAGTATTTCATACGATTAGTTCATTCAGATCTAGGATGTGTTATCTTAGTGTTCCCTTTAGTTTTTGGAGCAGTGTATGAGGAAACGAATAAAAGCAAGTAGTAAAGTGCAATAGGTGTAGAAAAAGCTGGATCCTTAGCAACACAGAGTATTTCAGCAGGGGTTTGGTACTGATCATCCACTCCACTGCAAGTGACAAGGACACAAGTGTTTTCCAAACAGTCAGTCTCCAGCTGTTGTAAACTACAACTCTCAGCATGCCCGGACAGCCCAAGGCTGTCCGGGCATGCTGGGAGTTGTAGTTTTGCAACAGCTGGAGACACACTGTTCGGAAACACTGTTATAGGATACAGCAGCTTGGACAACCATGGAGCTATCATTTATTCCCACAGTCACCCAGGCTTCATAGTCAGTCACTTCAGCTGTCCGGGCATGCTGGGAGTTGTAGTTTTGATACGAGGGCGTGTGGACCTGCAGGGGCCAGGGAGGAAAATGAGAATTATACAGTAGACAACGCAGGTTTCCACAGCAGCACAGAGCATTTTAGAAGAAGCGAGGAACTGATATGTGGAAGAAAATGAAAGTTATATAGAAGAAGGTGCAGAGATCCTACGCAGCACAGAGTATTTTAGGAGACGTGTGTGTAATCCAATATATAGCTGTAGAAAGTATTATTTACAGCTTTGCGTTCCCATTTGTGTAGGCATTGTGGGCCTCTCATCTGCCAATACATCAATATATATATATATATATGTATATATATATATATATATATATGTATATATATATGTATACAGTGGTCCCTTAACATACGATGGTAATCCGTTCCAAATGGACCATCGTTTGTTGAAACCATCGTATGTTGAGGGATCCGTGCAATGTAAAGTATGGGACAGTGGTCTACAACCTGCGGACCTCCAAATGTTGCAACTACAACACCCAGCATGCCCGGACAGCCAACGGCTGTCCGGGCATGCTGGGAGTTGTAGTTTTGCAACATCTGGAGGTCTGCAGTTTGAAGACCACTGGTATTGGAGGTTATACTCACCTGTCCCCGCCGCTCCGGACCGTCACCGCTCGTCACAGCTGCCCTGGATGTCTCCTTCCATCGCTGTCGCCGTGTCCCGGAGGTGTCCCCGACGCTCCGGATGTATCTGCTTCCCCGGGATCCTCGCTCTCCGTCGCCGCCATCACGTCGCTACGCGCGCCGCTCCTATTGGATGACGGGACGGCGTGCGCAGCGACGTGATGACGACGATGCAGAGCGCCGACGATGCAGGGGATCTCGAAGAGGACGCGCCGGAGCCCCCAGGACAGGTAAGTGATCATCAGCGGACCACACGGGGCACCGTAAACGGCTATCTGGGGGCAGCTGAAGCAGTCTGCGCTGTCGGATAGCCGTTTATGCGATGGCACCGACATACAAAAGCATCATATGTTGATGCTGCCTTCAACATGCCATGGCCTCTGAGAGTGATCGTATGCTGAAATGATCGTATGTCGGGGCCATCGTAGGTCGGGGGGGTCACTGTATATATATATATATATATATAACATGTTGTTACAAGGGACACCACAGAGGCATTGACAAGCGGATCAATAGAGGTTACTTATTACCAACGTTTCGGTCTCCTGCATAAGACCTTCACCTGGAGACTTCATGGGGTGGAAACAATGTATCAGCCTTGGAGGAAGAGTGTATTTACATAATATATATAAACAACAGCAACAACACAAGAAGGCAACAATGTATCCATGTGTGTACAGGACGGGATCCAGCTGCTTCTATTCTGTCTAATAGGCCACAGGGGACCTGGCAGATCCCACCACTTTTCCCAGGATTTGTGGGGGTTGTCAGACATCATCCACATAGGGAAGGTGGGAGGAATGGATCTGTAATGGTGCCTTCTCTCCTGGGATAAGCGGCGCCTGTGCTATCCAGATGCGGCCACCTTCTCATAGAAACGAAGCTACGAGCATTTAGTAAAGATAAAGATGGATGCTAGTGTTGGTAACGGTCTATTCCAGTGGTCTCCAGCCTGCGGACCTCCAGATGTTGCAAAACTACAACTCCCAGCATGCCCGGACAGCCGTTGGCTGTCCGGGCATGCTGGGAGTTGTAGTTTTGCAACATCTGGAGGTCCGCAGGTTGGAGACCACTGGTCTATTCCATTCAATGCCATATCTATGGACAGTGTGATCACTGCAGAGCAAAAAAGAGCTGCAGTGTAAAGCACTGATATCCTAGTCACACACTGCTTTAGGGCTCTACTGTATAGGACAGTGTTTCCCAACCAGGGTGCCTCCAGCTGTTGCAAAACTACAACTCCCAGCATGCCCGGACCGCTGCATCTGCAAAAGATGACCAGACCTTATTAGTGAAAAGTAGCTTTGGCCGCTTATCAAAAGCCAGAGTTGAAAAGATGAGAACCCAGCTTTACCAGGATCCTGCATAGCAAATGGGCTTTACTATAGAGCAGTGTTTCCCAACCAGGGTGCTTCCAGCTGTTTTAAAACTACAACTCCCAGCATGCCCCTTCCCATAGACTTGCATTGAGGGGGCAGGGGGCGTGACGTCATGAGAGGGGCGGGGCTATGACGTCACAAGCTCCCGGCGCCAGCTCCAGCGATCGGAACAGTTTGTTCCAAATGCTGAGCAGCGGAGTACCCCTTTAACCCCTTAAGGATGCAGGGTATTTCTGTTTTTGCATTTTCATTTTTTCCTCATCAACTTCGAAAAATCATAACGCTTTCAGTTTTGCCCCTAAAATTCCATATGATGACTTATTTTACCAAAATATCCACGGCGAAACGGAAAAAACAATTCATCGTGCCACAAAATTTAAGAAAAAATTCCATTTTGTAACTTTTGGGGGCTTCCGTTTCTACGCAGTTCATTTTTCGGTAAAAATTACACTTTATCTTTTAGAGAGGAGCGAACTTACAGTAAATTCGATTCGTCACGAACTTCTCGGCTCGGCAGTTGATGACTTATCCTGCATAAATTAGTTCAGCTTTCCGGTGCTCCGGTTGGCTGGAAAAGGTGGATACAGTCCTAGGAAAGAGTCTCCTAGGAATGTATCCACCTTTTCCAGCCCACGGGAGCACCTGAAAGCTGAACTAATTTATGCAGGATAAGACATCAACTGCCGAGCCGAGAAGTTCGTGACGAATCGAATTTACTGTAAGTTCGCTCATCTCTATTATCTTTATTATGTAGGTCCATATGGTTAAACTGATACCCGACTTATATAGGTTTGATTTTGTATTACTTAGAAAAAAAATCATAACTACATGCAGGAAAATGAATACCTTTAAAATTTTTATTTTCTGACCCCTATAACTTTTTTATTTTTCCGAGTATGGGGCGGTGTGAGGGCTCATTTTTTGTAAATCACTTCTATTAAAAAATCTTAAACCTTCCAGTATTTTTTAGGGGCTGTATACTAAAGAGAAATCCAAAAAAGAAATGCATTTCCTCTGATGTCATGACCACAGTGCTCTCTGCTGACCTCTGCTGTCCATATTTGGAACTGTCCAGAGCAACATATGTTTGCTATGGGGATTTTCTCCAGCTCTGGACAGTTCCTAAAATGGACAGCAGAGGTCAGCAGAGAGCACTGTGGTCATAACATCAGAGGAAATGCATTTCTTTTTTGGATTTCTCTTTAGTATACAGCCCCTAAAAAGTACTGGAAGGATTAAGATTTTTTTAATAGAAGTGATTTATAAATCTGTTTAACTTTCTGGCACCAGTTGATTAAATAAAAAAAGTTTTCCATGGGAGTACCCCTTTAAGGCCCCTTTCACACTATAAAAATTCATCCGTAATGAAGGTCCGTCATAAAAATCTTGAAAATCGGCCGTTAAACGTCCGTTACAAAATCCCATTATAGTCTATGGGATTTTCAAGATTTTTATGACGGACCTTTATTATGGATGAATTTTTATAGTGTGATAGGGGCCTTAAAGGGGTACTCCCATGGAAAACTTTTTTTATTTTATCAACTGGTGCCAGAAAGTTAAACAGATTGTAAATCACTTCTATTAATACGTGTTTCTAATAGCCGTTTTAACCCATTATCGCCCGTAATTAATAACAGCCGTTATTTTGTGACAGGCAAATGAATGCATTATTTCTCCTGTTAATTACGGGCGATAATGGGCTAAAAAGGCTATTAGAAAAATCCCATAGACTATAATGGGATTCCCGGCCGTTTAACGGCCGATTTTCAAAATTTTTATGAAGGACGTTCATTACGGATGAATTTTTATAGTGTGAACGGGGCCTAATATTGAAGGCAGCCATTGTGAGGCGGTAGATGGACCTCGAGGAGCTGGAGCCGAGCGGATACTTCATCTTTATTCTCTTTATCTTCTCTACTTACCTGTCTCTTTCTCTATAGAACTTTCCCCCCTTTCTACCTCCTGCTTTTTCTGAACATTATTTTATATCTTCTTCATTCCATGTTACCTGGATTATTGACCATCAGCCGAGGTGTAATAGATCCGGATTGTGGGGAACTCTAGAGATATTACTAGTACCCACTAATACCACTTCATAAAATCCTCGCTTCATTATTTATCAGGTAACGGCTTCTATCTAGGCTCAATGTCCCTGATGTGGGACCTTCCCCGGATACTCACAGAGCCGACCTGAGATAATCTGGACTTTACAACATCCTGACAGCCGGATCTATGCCGATTACCATATTGTAACCTGGTCTTGTTAATATGTAATGACCTTTGTTTATTATTTAACATACTTAGATTTTCTTCACTGTCAAATATCTGTTTTAAAGAAAAATTCTTTAATAAAAAAAAAACAGTTGAAAAAATAAAATATAAAGGAAAGCGGTCATTTATCTTGGCTTTAACGTTTTCCTTCGGGTCACCTGCGCTAACAGTAAGGTCAGTTACATTAAGTGCAGCCAACTCTCTTGGTGCTCTGATCATTTTGTTCTTTCTCTCCCAGTTACCAAGACATCCCAAATGGGTGCCCCCACGTTGATTAGGTATTTCCCTACTACCCATGCTTGGTGTTCTGTACGGTGCCCACACGTTTATTAGGTATTCCCCTACTACCCATGCTTGGTGACCTGTACGGGTGCCCCCACGTTGATTAGGTATTCCCCTACTACCCATGCTTGGTGACCTGTACGGTGCCCACACGTTTATTAGGTATTCCCCTACTACCCATGCTTGGTGACCTGTACGGGTGCCCCCACGTTGATTAGGTATTCCCCTACTACCCATGCTTGGTGTTCTGTACGGTGCCCACACGTTGATTAGGTATTTCCCTACTACCCATGCTTGGTGACCTGTACGGGTGCCCCCACGTTGATTAGGTATTCCCCTACTACCCATGCTTGGTGACCTGTACGGTGCCCCCACGTTGATTAGGTATTCCCCTACTACCCATGCTTGGTGTCCTGTATGGGTGCCCCCACGTTGACTAGGTATTCCCCTACTACCCATGCTTGGTGTCCTGTACGGGTGCCCCCACGTTGATTAGGTATTCCCTTACTACCCATGCTTGGTGTCCTGTACGGTGCCCCCACGTTGATTAGGTATTCCCCTACTACCCATGCTTGGTGACCTGTAAGGGTGCCCCCACATTGATTAGGTATTTCCCTACTACCCATGCTTGGTGACCTGTACGGGTGCCCCCACGTTGATTAGGTATTTCCCTACTACCCATACTTGGTGTCCTGTACGGTACCCCAACGTTGATTAGGTATTCCCCTACTACTCATGCTTGGTGTCCTGTACGGTGCCCCCATGTTGATTAGGTATTCCCCTACTACCCATGCTTGGTGACCCGTACGGGTGCCCCCACGTTGATTAGGTATTGTCACGATGCCGGCTGGCAGGTAGTGGATCCTCTGTGCCAGAGAGGGATTGGCGAGGACCGCGCTAGTGGACCGGTTCTAAGTCACTACTGGTTTTCACCAGAGCCCGCCGCAAAGCGGGATGGTCTTGCTGCGGCGGTAGTGACCAGGTCGTATCCACTAGCAACGGCTCACCTCTCTGACTGCTGATGATAGGCGAGGTACAAGGGAGTAGACAGAAGCAAGGTCGGACATAGCAGAAGGTCGGGGGCAGGCGGCAAGGTTCGTAGTCAGGGTGGATAGCAGAAGTTCTGGTACACAGGCTTTAGACACACAAAACGCTTTCACTGGCACAAGCTCTGGCAACAAGATCCGGCAAGGGAGTGCATGGGAGGAGGTCAGATATAGTCAGGGACCAGGTGGAAGCCAATTAAGCTAATTGGGCCAGGCACCAATCATTGGTGCACTGGCCCTTTAAGTCTCAGGGAGCTGGCGCGCGCGCGCCCTAGAGAGCGGAGCCGAGCGCGCCAGCACATGACAGCAGGGGACGGGAACGGGTAAGTGACCTGGGATGCGATTCGCGAGCGGGCGCGTCCCGCTGTGCGAATCGCATCCCCAACGGCCATGACAGTGCAGCGCTCCCGGTCAGCGGGACTGACCGGGGAGCTGCAGGGAGAAAGACGCCGTGAGCGCTCCGGGGAGGAGCGGGGACCCGGAGCGCTAGGCGTAACAGTACCCCCCCCCTTAGGTCTCCCCTTTTTTTTGTCCGGTGACTGCCTCCCCTGGGATGAGGACACCGGGAAGGAATGGATGGTTTCCTCAATGGCAGGCAGTACAGCAGGAGTAGGAATGGGGAGGGAGGGCAGAGGGTGCAGCTTGGCACGGGGCAGGGAGACACCAGGACGGGAGCCATGAGGGGACACAGAGGCTTGCCTGAAGGGACTGGGAGGGGGGGAGAGGCATTTTCTGTGGCAGGCAGAGTCCCTAACGACCTTAGGGGGACCGGATACAGGAGGAACCACAGGGTCACGGCAGGGAGTACTGGGAACCGGTTTAAGGCAGTCCTTGGAACAAGAGGGACCCCAACTCTTGATCTCCCCAGTGGACCAGTCCAGGGTTGGGGAATGGTGTAGAAGCCAGGGTAGTCCAAGGAGAATTTCGGAAGTGCAATTGGGAAGGACCAAAAATTCAATTTTCTCGTGATGAGGTCCGATGCACATTAGGAGGGGCTCCGTGCGGTAACGCACGGTGCAATCCAACCTGGCTCCGTTGACCGCGGAAATGTGGAGTGGCTTGACAAGACGGGTCACCGGAATGCGGAATTTATTCACCAAGGACTCCCGAATAAAATTCCCAGAGGCACCAGAGTCCAGGCAGGCCACGGCTGAGAGGGAAGAGCTGGCTGAAGTAGAAATGCGTACAGGCACCGTGAGACGTGGAGAAGCCGACTTAGCATCAAGAGACGCCACACCCACGAGAGCTGGGTGCGAGCGTGCGTTTCCCAGACGTGGAGGACGGATAGGGCAATCCACCAAAAAATGTTCGGTACTGGCACAGTACAGACAAAGATTCTCTTCCTTACGGCAATTCCTCTCTTCCAGGGTCAGGCGAGACCGATCCACTTGCATGGCTTCCTCGGCGGGAGGCCTAGGCGCAGATTGCAGTGGAGACTGTGGAAGAGGTGTCCAGAGATCTAAGTCTTTTTCCTGGCGGAGCTCTTGATGTCTCTCAGAAAAACGCATGTCAATGCGAGTGGCTAGATGAATGAGTTCATGCAGGTTAGCAGGAGTTTCTCGTGCGGCCAGAACATCTTTAATGTTGCTGGATAGGCCTTTTTTAAAGGTCGCGCAGAGGGCCTCATTATTCCAGGATAGTTCAGAAGCAAGAGTACGGAATTGTATGGCGTACTCGCCAACGGAAGAATTACCCTGGACCAGGTTCAGCAGGGCAGTCTCAGCAGAAGAGGCTCGGGCAGGTTCCTCAAAGACACTTCGAATTTCCGAGAAGAAGGAGTGTACAGAGGCAGTGACGGGGTCATTGCGGTCCCAGAGCGGTGTGGCCCATGACAGGGCTTTTCCAGACAGAAGGCTGACTACGAAAGCCACCTTAGACCTTTCAGTAGGAAACTGGTCCGACATCATCTCCATGTGCAGGGAACATTGCGAAAGAAAGCCACGGCAAAACTTAGAGTCCCCATTAAATTTGTCCGGCAAGGACAGGCGGAGGCTAGGAGTGGCCACTCGCTGCGGAAGGGGTGCAGGAGCTGGCGGAGGAGATGATTGCTGATGAAGTTGCGACTGAAGTTGGTGCACAATGGTGGACATTTCCGACAGCTGGTGGGTTAGATGGGCGATCTGTCGGGATTGCTGGGCGACCACCGTGGTGATATCAGAGATATAAGGCAGAGGGACCTCAGCGGGATCCATGGCCGGATCTACTGTCACGATGCCGGCTGGCAGGTAGTGGATCCTCTGTGCCAGAGAGGGATTGGCGAGGACCGCGCTAGTGGACCGGTTCTAAGTCACTACTGGTTTTCACCAGAGCCCGCCGCAAAGCGGGATGGTCTTGCTGCGGCGGTAGTGACCAGGTCGTATCCACTAGCAACGGCTCACCTCTCTGACTGCTGATGATAGGCGAGGTACAAGGGAGTAGACAGAAGCAAGGTCGGACGTAGCAGAAGGTCGGGGGCAGGCGGCAAGGTTCGTAGTCAGGGTGGATAGCAGAAGTTCTGGTACACAGGCTTTAGACACACAAAACGCTTTCACTGGCACAAGGGCAACAAGATCCGGCAAGGGAGTGCATGGGAGGAGGTCAGATATAGTCAGGGACCAGGTGGAAGCCAATTAAGCTAATTGGGCCAGGCACCAATCATTGGTGCACTGGCCCTTTAAGTCTCAGGGAGCTGGCGCGCGCGCGCCCTAGAGAGCGGAGCCGAGCGCGCCAGCACATGACAGCAGGGGACGGGAACGGGTAAGTGACCTGGGATGCGATTCGCGAGCGGGCGCGTCCCGCTGTGCGAATCGCATCCCCAACGGCCATGACAGTGCAGCGCTCCCGGTCAGCGGGACTGACCGGGGAGCTGCAGGGAGAAAGACGCCGTGAGCGCTCCGGGGAGGAGCGGGGACCCGGAGCGCTAGGCGTAACAGGTATTTCCCTACTACCCATGCTTGGTGACCTGTACGGGTGCCCCCACGTTGATTAGGTATTCCCCTACTACCCATGCTTGGTGACCTGTACGGGTGCCCCCACGTTGATTAGGTATTCCCCTACTACCCATGCTTGGTGACCTGTACGGGTGCCTCCACGTTGATTAGGTATTTCCCTACTACTCATGCTTGGTGACCTGTCGGGGTGCCCCCACGTTGATTGGGTATTTCCCTACTACCCATGCTTGGTGTCCTGTACGGTGCCTCCCCCCCCCCCCCCCCCCGTTGATTAGGTATATCACTACTACCCGTGATTGGTGTTCTGTATGGGTGCCCCCACATTGATGAGGTATTTCCCTACTAGCCATGCTTGGTGTCCTGTATGGGTGCCCCCACGTTGATTAGGTATTTCCCTACTACCCATGCTTGGTGTTCTGTATGGGTGCCCCCATGTTGATTAGGTATTTCCCTACTACCCATGCTTTGTGTCCTGTACAGGTGCCCCCACGTTGATTATGTATTTCCCTACTACCCATGCTTGGTGTCCTGTACGGGTGCCCCCTCGTTGATTATGTATTTCCCTACTACCCATGCTTGGTGACCTGTACGGTGCCCCCACGTTGATTATGTATTTCCCTACTACCCATGCTTGGTGTCCTGTACGGTGCCCCCACGTTGATTATGTATTTCCCTACTACCCATGCTTGGTGTCCTGTACGGGTGCCCCCACGTTGATTATGTATTTCCCTACTACCCATGCTTGGTGTTCTGTATGGGTGCCCCCACCTTGATGAGGTATTTCCCTACTACCCATGCTTGGTGTCCTGTACGGGTGCCCCCACGTTGATTAGGTATTTCCCTACTACCCATGCTTGGTGTCCTGTACGGGTGCCCCCACGTTGATTAGGTATTTCCCTACTATCCATGCTTGGTGTCCTGTATGGTGCCCCCACATTGATGAGGTATTTCCCTACTACCCATGCTTGGTGTCCTGTATGGGTGCCCCCACGTTGATTAGGTATTTCCCTACTACCCATGCTTGGTGTCCTGTACAGTGCCCCCACGTTGATTAGGTATTTCCCTACTACCCATGCTTGGTGTCCTGTATGGTGCCCCCACATTGAAGAGGTATTTCCCTACTACCCATGCTTGGTGTCCTGTACGGGTGCCCCCATGTTGATTAGGTATTTCCCTACTACCCATGCTTGGTGTTCTGTATGGGTGCCCCCATGTTGATTAGGTATTTCCCTACTACCCATGCTTGGTGTCCTGTACAGGTGCCCCCACGTTGATTAGGTATTTCCCTACTACCCATGCTTGGTGTCCTGTACGGTGCCCCCACGTTGATTAGGTATTTCCCTACTACCCATGCTTGGTGTCCTGTACGGGTGCCCCCATGTTGATTAGGTATTTCCCTACTACCCATGCTTTGTGTCCTGTACAGGTGCCCCCACGTTGATTATGTATTTCCCTACTACCCATGCTTGGTGTCCTGTACGGGTGCCCCCTCGTTGATTATGTATTTCCCTACTACCCATGCTTGGTGACCTGTACGGTGCCCCCACGTTGATTATGTATTTCCCTACTACCCATGCTTGGTGTCCTGTACGGTGCCCCCACGTTGATTATGTATTTCCCTACTACCCATGCTTGGTGTCCTGTACGGGTGCCCCCACGTTGATTATGTATTTCCCTACTACCCATGCTTGGTGTTCTGTATGGGTGCCCCCACCTTGATGAGGTATTTCCCTACTACCCATGCTTGGTGTCCTGTACGGGTGCCCCCACGTTGATTAGGTATTTCCCTACTACCCATGCTTGGTGTCCTGTACGGGTGCCCCCACGTTGATTAGGTATTTCCCTACTATCCATGCTTGGTGTCCTGTATGGTGCCCCCACATTGATGAGGTATTTCCCTACTACCCATGCTTGGTGTCCTGTATGGGTGCCCCCACGTTGATTAGGTATTTCCCTACTACCCATGCTTGGTGTCCTGTACAGTGCCCCCACGTTGATTAGGTATTTCCCTACTACCCATGCTTGGTGTCCTGTATGGTGCCCCCACATTGAAGAGGTATTTCCCTACTACCCATGCTTGGTGTCCTGTACGGGTGCCCCCATGTTGATTAGGTATTTCCCTACTACCCATGCTTGGTGTTCTGTATGGGTGCCCCCATGTTGATTAGGTATTTCCCTACTACCCATGCTTGGTGTCCTGTACAGGTGCCCCCACGTTGATTAGGTATTTCCCTACTACCCATGCTTGGTGTCCTGTACGGTGCCCCCACGTTGATTAGGTATTTCCCTACTACCCATGCTTGGTGTCCTGTACGGGTGCCCCCATGTTGATTAGGTATTTCCCTACTACCCATGCTTGGTGTTCTGTATGGGTGCCCCCATGTTGATTAGGTATTTCCCTACTACCCATGCTTGGTGTCCTGTACGGGTGCCCCCACGTTGATTAGGTATTTCCCTACTACCCATGCTTGGTGTCCTGTACGGGTGCCCCCATGTTGATTTGGTATTTCCCTACTACCCATGCTTGGTGTCCTGTATGGTGCTCCCACATTGATGAGGTATTTCCCTACTACCCATGCTTGGTGTCCTGTATGGGTGCCCCCACGTTGATTAGGTATTTCCCTACTACCCATGCTTGGTGTCCTGTACAGTGCCCCCACGTTGATTAGGTATTTCCCTACTACCCATGCTTGGTGTCCTGTATGGTGCCCCCACATTGAAGAGGTATTTCCCTACTACCCATGCTTGGTGTCCTGTACGGGTGCCCCCATGTTGATTAGGTATTTCCCTACTACCCATGCTTGGTGTTCTGTATGGGTGCCCCCATGTTGATTAGGTATTTCCCTACTACCCATGCTTGGTGTCCTGTACAGGTGCCCCAACGTTGATTATGTATTTCCCTACTACCCATGCTTGGTGTCCTGTACAGGTGCCCCCACGTTGATTAGGTATTTCCCTACTACCCATGCTTGGTGTCCTGTACGGTGCCCCCACGTTGATTAGGTATTTCCCTACTACCCATGCTTGGTGTCCTGTACGGTGCCCCCATGTTGATTAGGTATTTCCCTACTACCCATGCTTGGTGTTCTGTATGGGTGCCCCCATGTTGATTAGGTATTTCCCTACTACCCATGCTTGGTGTTCTGTACGGGTGCCCCCACGTTGATTATGTATTTCCCTACTACCCATGCTTGGTGTTCTGTATGGGTGCCCCCACCTTGATGAGGTATTTCCCTACTACCCATGCTTGGTGTCCTGTACGGGTGCCCCCATGTTGAATAGGTATTTCCCTACTACCCATGCTTGGTGTCCTGTATGGGTGCCCCCACCTTGATGAGGTATTTCCCTACTACCCATGCTTGGTGTCCTGTACGGGTGCAATGTGATTGGTCTACAGCTCTACAAAGATTAGAGCCTAACCATCCTTTGTTACCTTTTCCCACAGCAGCATTATCCACATCACAATTCATCAAGCACGTTCGCATTTTGGTCTCTTTGAACCCAGCCACCATCTCTCGGCATTCTTTTCGAATGGGTGCCGCAACTTCTAAACACAAAGTTCCAGCCCACGTGATTAGAAAACTTGGGCGCTGGAAATGTTCTTCTTGTTATAATCAATATATACCTAATCCTCAAAAAGAAATGTCTGAAGCTTTTGAACATTTGGTTTTGTGAATGGTTAAATAAAATTCCTGTAAAACGTTTACAGTTGTCTGTGATTTTTGCCCCCTTAAAGGCACATTCCCTTCACAGCGGTTATGGCACAAGCTGCTTAGTTAGGTTTGGAGTTATTAGGTAGGGTTCACACTAAGCTTATCAGGTCCTGAACACAAATATATATATAAAGCCTGGTTGGTGGTAAAATGTAGATCCTGTCACAGCCAGTAGTTGGCGCCATTGAGTAACAAGTCATGGAGTAATACATAGTATCCTCCTTACAAGGGTCCAGGAAACTGAGATATGAGGGGCTGTTGAGTAGCATCCTCATAGTGTAGGGCTGCTAATGACCTGGAGGGGGGGTCCCATCAAACAGTACGATCATAGGGACTCCCTTTAACCTTTTAAGCACACAGCAAAATCACATTTTTGTATTTTCGTTTATTTCCTCCTCGCCTTTTAAGAGCCATAACTCTTTTATTTTTCCATTTACAGACCCTTATTAGGTCTTGTTATTTTTGTGGGGCCAGTTGTACTTTGCAATGATGCCTTTCTTTTTCCTATCAAATGTACAATGAAACAAATTTATATATATATATATATATATATATATATATATATATATATATATGTGTGTGTGTTAATTGGTAAAAAAAAAAATTTGGCAACTTTTGAGGGGTTTCATTTTTACACATTATTCTGTGGGTCAATACGATTACAATGATACCCAAGTTAACATGTTTATTTATTATTTTACTATTATTTTGTGCCGGAATCTGCAGCTTATATTGGTACCATTCTTGTTTTGCTGGACTTTTTGATCTATTTTTAATCACTTTTATTACTGATATATATATACATATATATATATATATATATATATATATATATATATATATATATACACACATACACTGTGTGATCACAAATCAGCAATGTTGCTGATTTTCCTATTTTTTTTTTGTTTTGTTTTGTTCTGTTTAGGGGATGAGAAACAATATATTTAATTAGTAAGAACATTTCCTCATGCAGCGATACTAAGTATTTTGTTTTTTTGTTTTGTTTTTTTGTTTACACTTTTTATTCATTTTTTAAAATTTATTTTATTATGTATTTTTTACAACTTTTATTTTTTTAATCCCCCCCCCCCCAGCTTTTACATCCCTATAGGGAACTATTATAGTCAATCATTGGATTGCATGCGCTGCTGAGTATTATGTAATAAAATGACCAGTACTATTGACACTGTTCTTGTACAGGGTTCCTACAAAAAGACAATCCTGTTGCACAGAGGTGAGTGGCAGACCTCAAGCCATCATTTTAACCCATCGGACTCCTGTGATGGTGCTGCGGGGGTCCGATGAGCTCCCGAGACGCTGGGCAACTGTCATTTTCCCTATTGATTCCATGATTATAAGGTTAATGGCAGACAGCAGAGTAATCACTGATGTCCACCATTAGCGGTGGGTTCCCAGCTGCTGATAGCAGCCGGTACTCACCCACTATGAGTTACTATGAAGCCTGGTAGAATGTGTATGACTAAATGATATTCTATGGCTATCCAAGGTGTTGAGCTATATCTTATACCAGTGTTTCCCAACCAGGGTGCCTCCAGGTGTCGCAAACCACAACTCCCAGCATGAGACACCAGCTGCTGATAGCAGCTGGTACTCACCCTCTATGAGTTACTATGAACGCCTGGGTGACTGTGTGACTAAATGATGTTCTATGGCTATCCAAGCTGCTTAGCTATATGTTATACCAGTGTTTCCCAACCAGGGTGCCTCCAGCTGTTGCAAACTACAACTCCCAGCATGAGTCGCCAGCTGCTGATAGCAGCCTGTACTCACCAGCTATGAGGAACTATGAAGCCTGGGTGATTGTGTAACTAAATGATAGTTCTATGGCAATCAAGCTGCTTAGCTATATCTTATAGCAGTGTTTCCCAACCAGGGTGCCTCCAGCTGTTGCAAAACTACAACTCCCAGCATGAGTCGCCAGCTGCTGATAGCAGCCTGTACTCACCAGCTATGAGGAACTATGAAGCCTGGGTGATTGTGTAACTAAATGATAGTTCTATGGCAATCAAGCTGCTTGGTTATATCTTATAGCAGTGTTTCCCAACCAGGGTGCCTCCAGCTGTTGCAAAACTACAACTCCCAGCAAGCCCGGACAGCCTTCGGCTGTCCGGGCATGCTGGGAGTTGTAGTTTTGCAACAGCTGGAGGAATATGATTCATATTATACATACTGCTGTTATTTTTTGTGTTAACTACACACTAACTGGCTATAAAACCAAGCTGGCGTAGACCTGGTGACATGTCAAAAAAACGAGGCGCGCGGTGATTGGACATCAGTTATCACTACTTTATTTTCGGACATCTTCCAAACTGCTGTATGAATCTGATGGAAAGTACAAGATGGATGACGCAGGTTTCTTCTTACACTTTCCTGATACGCTGACAGACGGACGGCACTTATCAACCTCTGCACACCAATAATGATGCTCCCGGTCACCGAGGCTTTTCTGGGATCTGCGGAAAGGGAAATAGAATAGTATTTTATATCACGGCCATAAAAGACAATATTCTGAGTGCAGCTCCAGAGGAGACGGATCATTGATGATTAGATTAGGCTAAAGTATTACTGGAAAGTTATGGCTAAAATCACCCCTCTGTGTTATCCTGTATGTGCCCCCCACCCAGAGCAAAATAGCTGCAACACGAAGCCATGGTCAGGGAAACTGCTCCAATATACAAGAATATAACTACTATAATCCTGCTCCTATATACAAGAATATAACTACTATAATACTGCTCCTATATACAAGAATATAACTACTATAATACTGCTCCTATGTACAAGAATATAACTACTATAATACTGCTCTATATACAAGAATATAACTACTATAATACTGCTCCTATATACAAGAATATAACTACTATAATACTGCCTCCTATATACAAGAATATAACTACTATAATACTGCTCCTATATACAAGAATATAACTACTATAATACTGCTCCTATATACAAGAATATTACTACTATAATACTGCTCCTATATACAAGAATATAACTGTCACGATTCGGCTTCCAGGTAGTGGATCCTCTGTGTCAGCGAGGGATTGGCGTGGACCGTGCTAGTGGACCGGTTCTAAGAGGCTACTGGTGTTCACCAGAGCCCGCCGCAAAGCGGGATGGTCTTGCTGCGGCAGTAGCAACCAGGTCGTATCCACTAGCAACGGCTCTACCTCGCTGACTGCTGAGAAGGCGTGGGACAGAAGGACTAGGCAGAGGCAAGGTCAGACGTAGCAGAAGGTCGGGGGCAGGCGGCAAGGTTCGTAGTCAGGATGGGTAGCAGAAGTTCAGGTACACAGGCTTTGGACACACTAAACGCTTTCACTGGCACAAGGCAACAAGATCCGGCAGGGGAGTGCATGGGAGGAGGTCAGATAATGGCAGGGAGCAGGTGGAAGCCAATTAAGCTAATTGGGCCAGGCACCAATCATTGGTGCACTGGCCCTTTAAGTCTCAGAGAGCTGGCGCGCGCGCGCCCTAGAGAGCGGAGCCGCGCGCGCCAGCACATGACAGCAGGGGACCAGGACGGGTAAGTGACCTGGGATGCGATTCGCGAGCGGGCGCGTCCCGCTGTGCGAATTGCATCCCCAACGGCCAAGACAGTGCAGCGCTCCCGGTCAGCGGGACTGACCGGGGCGCTGCAGGGAGAAAGACGCCGTGAGCGCTCCGGGGAGGAGCGGGGACCCGGAGCGCTAGGCGTAACAATAACTACTATAATACTGCTCCTATGTACTACTATAATACTGCCTCCTATATACGAGAATATAACTACTATAATACTGCTCCTATGTACTACTATAATACTGCCTCCTATATACGAGAATATAACTACTATAATCCTGCTCCTATATACAAGACTATAACTACTATAATACTGCCTCCTATATACAAGACTATAACTACTATAATACTGCCTCCTATATACAAGAATATATCTACTATAATACTGCCTCCTATATACAAGACTATAACTACTATAATACTGCCTCCTATGTACAAGAATATAACTACTATAATACTGCTCCTATATACAAGAATATAACTACTATAATCCTGCTCCTATATACAAGACTATAACTACTATAATACTGCCTCCTATATACAAGAATATAACTACTATAATACTGCTCCTATATACAAGAATATAACTACTATAATACTGCTCCTATATACAAGAATATAACTACTATAATCCTGCTCCTATATACAAGAATATAACTACTATAATACTGCTCCTATATACAAGAATATAACTACTATAATACTGCTTCTATATACAAGAATATAACTACTATAATACTGCTCCTATATACAAGAATATAACTACTATAATACTGCTCCTATATACAAGAATATAACTACTATAATACTGCTCCTATATACAAGAATATAACTACTATAACACTGCTTCTATATACAAGAATATAACTACTATAATACTGCTCCTATATACAAGAATATAACTACTATAATACTGCCCCTATATACAAGAATATAACTACTATAATACTGCTCCTATATACAAGAATATAACTACTATAATACTGCTCCTATATACAAGAATATATCTACTATAATACTGCTCCTATATACAAGAATATAACTACTATAATACTGTCTCCTATATACAAGAATATAACTACTATAAAACTTCTCCTATATACAAGAATATAACTACTATAATACTGCTCCTATATACAAGAATATAACTACTATAATACTGCTCCTATATACAAGAATATAACTACTATAATACTGCTCCTATATACAAGAATATAACTACTATAATACTGTCGCCTATATACAAGAATATAACTACTATAATACTGCCCCCTATATACAAGAATATAACTACTATAATACTGCTCCTATATACAAGAATATAACTATTATAATACTGCTCCTATATACAAGAATATAACTACTATAATACTGCTCCTATATACAAGAATATAACTACTATAATACTGCCTCCTATATACAAGAATATAACTACTATAATACTACTCCGATATACAAGAATATAACTACTACAATACTGCTCCTATATACAAGAATATAACTACTATAATACTGCTCCTATATACAAGAATATAACTACTATAATACTGCTCCTATATACAAGAATATAACTACTATAATACTGCTCCTATATACAAGAATATAACTACTATAATACTGCCCCCTATATACAAGAATATAACTACTATAATACTGCTCCTATATACAAGAATATACCTACTATAATACTGCTCCTATATACAAGAATATACCTACTATAATACTGCTCCTATATACAAGAATATAACTACTATAATACTGCTCCTATATACAAGAATATAACTACTATAATACTGCTCCTATATACAAGAATATAACTACTATAATACTGCCCCTATATACAAGAATATAACTACTATAATACTGCTCCTATATACAAGAATATAACTACTATAATACTGCTCCTATATACAAGAATATAAATACTATAATACTGCTCCTATATACAAGAATATAACTACTATAATACTGCTTCTATATACAAGAATATAACTACTGTAATACTGCTCCTATATACAAGAATATAACTACTATAATACTGCTCCTATATACAAGAATATAACTACTATAATACTGCTCCTATATACAAGAATATAACTACTATAATACTGCTCCTATATACAAGAATATAACTACTATAATACTGCTCCTATATACAAGAATATAACTACTATAATACTGTCTCCTATATACAAGAATATAACTACTATAATACTGCTCCTATATACAGGAATATAACTACTATAATACTGTTCCTATATACAAGAATATAACTACTATAATACTGTCTCCTATATACAAGAATATAACTACTATAATACTGCCCCCTATATACAAGAATATAACTACTATAATACTGCTCCTATATACAAGAATATAACTATTATAATACTGCTCCTATATGCAAGAATATAACTACTATAATACTGCTCCTATATACAAGAATATAACTACTATAATACTGCCTCCTATATACAAGAATATAACTACTATAATACTACTCCGATATACAAGAATATAACTACTACAATACTGCTCCTATATACAAGAATATAACTACTATAATACTGCTCCTATATACAAGAATATAACTACTATAATACTGCTCCTATATACAAGAATATAACTACTATAATACTGCTCCTATATACAAGAATATAACTACTATAATACTGCCCCCTATATACAAGAATATAACTACTATAATACTGCTCCTATATACAAGAATATACCTACTATAATACTGCTCCTATATACAAGAATATAACTACTATAATACTGCTCCTATATACAAGAATATAACTACTATAATACTGCTCCTATATACAAGAATATAACTACTATAATACTGCTCCTATATACAAGAATATAACTACTATAATACTGCCCCTATATACAAGAATATAACTACTATAATACTGCTCCTATATACAAGAATATAACTACTATAATACTGCTCCTATATACAAGAATATAAATACTATAATACTGCTCCTATATACAAGAATATAACTACTATAATACTGCTCCTATATACAAGAATATAACTACTATAATACTGCTCCTATATACAAGAATATAACTACTATAATACTGCTCCTATATACAAGAATATAACTACTATAATACTGCTCCTATATACAGGAATATAACTACTATAATACTGTTCCTATATACAAGAATATATCTACTATAATACTGTCTCCTATATACAAGAATATAACTACTATAATACTGCTCCTATATACAAGAATATAACTACTATAATACTGCTCCTATATACAAGAATATAACTACTATAATACTGCTCCTATATACAAGAATATAACTACTATAATACTGCCCCCTATAGAGACGAATAGTTGAACACATGCAGATTTGAATATTTGTGATATGATATTTTGTGTACATTGTTTTCTGTGGACCCTTCCATAGACCCCTGTTGTTTGATATGACTTATCCTTGTAGGTAAGTGAAGTCTCTGTAATGAGCGGCCTCCTCCCCTCTCTCAGTAGTGCAGCTCTGAGGCGTCTCTTTTATTATATTTGACATTTCATCCATCATTGGAGGAGATTATGGACAGAATGTTTAGGCTTGGACAATTCTCATTATCCTGATCACAGGAGATGATCCGGAGCAGTAAGGACACTTTCTCTATGTGATCAATTAGACAGAGATCAATGGGAGACAACACAAACTCCTCCCCCCTGGCGGGACACTTCCCTTCAGCTCCCGCATTGTCTTTATCTTTTATGTTCTATCTAATATCTATCTATTTATCTTTCTCATATCTGTTAGATTAGCTCTGTAGAACTAGTCAAATAGCGGTAAGATAACAGTCAGTGCCAGGGACACAGAAGAAACAATTAAACTGAGCTTCTCCTGTATTTTTCAGTAACAAAACACATGAAGCCTTCACATTTAGATGTAAACACAAATAAATTCTGCCTGTCCAGGACTAACCATACAGAGCACTTCCCTGTCTATACAGGTGGCTTACTACCAGTCACCCAACAAAGTAGACAACAAAGGAGTGACTCAAGTCTCAAAGTCTCCAAAAAACTCTCATCAGTGGTGCAGTTTCCTCACAGCCTCCCCTGCAGACTGACCCAGTGGTGAGCTGTCTTCAGCACCTGTGCTGATCTGGCCTAGTCAAAAAAACTGGAGTGGCCAAGAAAGGGGTGAAAGGCTCCACTACCAAACCTGCCTTTCATCCCATAAAAATCCAGGCCCAATAACAGGACCCACCAAAGTCCCTACAAAGCGAATTCTCATCTGAGATCTATCTATCTCATCTATCTATCTATCTATCTATCTCATATCTATCTATCTATCTCATATCTATCTATCTATCTATCTATCTATCTCATATCTATCTATCTATCTATCTATCTCATATCTATCTATCTATCTATCTATCTATCTATCTCATATCTATCTCATATATATCTATCTATCTCATATCTATCTATCTATCTCATATCTCTCTATCTATCTCATATCTATCTATCTATCTATCTCATATCTATCTATCTCATATCTATCTATCTATCCGTCTCATATCTATTTATCTCATATCTATCTCATATCTATCTTATATCTATGCCATATCTATCTATTTCATGTCTATCTCTCTTATATCTATCTATCTATCTCTCTTATATCTATCTATCTCATATCTATCTATCTTCCATCTATCTCATATCTATCTATCTCAAATCTATCTATCTCATATCTATCTCAAATCTATCTATCTATCGCATATCTATCTATCTATCTATCTATCTCATATCTATCTATCTATCTATCTATCTATCTCATATATATCTATCTCACATCTATCTATCTATCTATCTATCTATCTCATATCTATCTCATATCTATCTATCTATCTATCTATCTATCTATCTATCTATCTATCTATCTATCTCATATCTATCTATCTATCTATCTCAGATCTATCTATCTCATATCTATCTATCTAGCAAAAAATTCTGCAGCACTCCAAATGCAGTGAAAAGATGGTGGATTTATTAAACCCAACGGCATATCAACGTTTCAGCTGCCCACAAGCTTCTCAAGCTTGAGAAAGGCTGCAAGTGGGCAGCTGAAACGTTGATATGCCGTTGGGTTTAATAAATCCACCATCTTTTCACTGCATTTGGAGTGCTGCAGAATTTTTTTCTTGCTATCTACAATTGACCCGTTACCTGGGACAACGACCTGCTGGCACCTGGCATCTTCTTTCTATTTTTGGGTTGAGCTGCTTCCATTTTCTTCTTATCTATCTATCTATCTATCTATCTATCTCATATCTATCTATCTATCTATCTATATATCTATTATCTATCTATCTCATATCTATTATCTATCTCATATCTATCTATGTATCTATCTATCTATCTCATATCTATCTATCTATCTATCTATCTCATATCTATCTATCTCATATCTATCTATCTATCTATCTATCTATCTCATATCTATCTATCTATCTATCTATATATCTATTATCTATCTATCTCATATCTATTATCTATCTCATATCTATCTATGTATCTATCTATCTATCTATCTCATATCTATCTATCTATCTATCTATCTATCTATCTCATATCTATCTATCTCATATCTATCTATCTATCTCATATCTAT
Source organism: Hyla sarda (assembly GCF_029499605.1). Classification (NCBI taxonomy): domain Eukaryota; kingdom Metazoa; phylum Chordata; class Amphibia; order Anura; family Hylidae; genus Hyla; species Hyla sarda. The sequence goes on along the minus strand of NC_079196.1, from coordinate 214,912,631 downwards.
CTATCTATATATCTATTATCTATCTATCTCATATCTATTATCTATCTCATATCTATCTATGTATCTATCTATCTATCTCATATCTATCTATCTATCTATCTATCTATCTCATATCTATCTATCTATCTATCTCATATCTATCTATCTCATATCTATCTATCTATCTATCTATCTATCTATCTCATATCTATCTATCTCATATCTATCTATCTCATATCTATCTCATATCTATCTATCTATCTATCTATCTATCTCATATCTATCTATCTCATATCTATCTATCTCATATCTATCTCATATCCATCTATCTATCTATCTATCTATCTCATATCTATCTATCTATCTCATATCTATCTATCTCATATCTATCTATCTATCTCATATCTATCTATCTCATATCTATCTATCTTATATCTATCTATCACATATCTATCTATCTCATATCTATCTATCTCATATCTATCTATCTATCTCATATCTATCTCATATCTATCTATCTATCTATCTATCTCATATCTATATATCTCATATCTATATATCTATCTCATATCTATCTCATTTGTATCAGATTCCACTGACCCGTTGTGGAGAATCTGACCTGCATACTTTAATCTATTCTTCTGCATGACTGTGACCGGCCAGATTTGCCGTATTCCCAGATTGCCCCCTGCTGGGTTAGCTGTGGGGGTCTCGGAGGAGTGTGTGTGTGTGTGGGAGGGGGGTCCCTGGCCCAGTGACTGACAGCCGCTGTGTTCCGGTGAGTGCTCCCACCTGTCACAGGAGGTAAATGGCGTCTGTCAGACTATACGGTCACTATACCGGTCCCTGTGGGACGCAGGTTGGTTGTCGCTCACTTTTTAATCTCCCAGTTTTCTCCATAGACCTATGAACCGGGCTCTATAATATAGTAATCATGGGGCCCATAACAAGAAGGGCCCCAAATAACCTTCATATGGCCATGGATTATAGATAATACATTTCTGTGTACCTGCAGCCACCATTAGGGGGAGCTCAATGCACATGGATTGTTGCTGTATGCAATGAGCTCCCCCTAGTGGCAGCTGAAGAATTTCCTAAATCTAAACCCAATGCTATGTTTTTTTTCATGCAGTGGATGTTCACGTGAGCCATGGCTTCCAGTGGGTATTGTATAGGGACCTCCAGCCTCTGCAAAACTACAACTCCCAGCATGCCCGGACAGCCGTTGGCTGTCCGGGCATGCTGGGAGTTGTAGCTTTGCAACATTTGGCGGTTGACAGATCTATCCTACCTCAGTGTTCAATAACCTATTACTCTCCGGCTGTTGCAAAACTACAACTCCCAGCATGCCCAGACAGGGACCGGTATGTGGTGAGGCTGCAGCTATGTAACCAGCAGAGGTTCTGGAGGAATGTTCTCGTCGATCCGGCCAAGATGAGTGTTTAGAGAAAGCGAATGTCTACAAATCATATGTCAGGGGGGGCCGTCCGCTCTGCTGTAAATACCGCTCCATCATTGTACAATGAGACGCTCCGCAGCGCTCTAATATTACATTGTCACAACTACAGCATCTCTGCTTCCTGTCAGTGAGTGGAACCGTTCAGTGACATCTGACCCAGTCTGTTCACCAAAACCTGCAGCATGCAAAGTGTGTCCCTCCAATCTCTGCTGTAGATTATGCGAAACATTCGCAGTGTGAACAGGGCCTACGGGAGACTATATAGATCACAGAAGAGAAAACCCAGCACTGTGTAATATAGGTCATTCAGAGGCTGGCCTATAAGTGGCGCTATGGGAATGTATATGTTTACCCTGCGTAGAAAGTGATACT